>NW_026781584.1:165000-243936 GCF_030144855.1 Hypanus sabinus | reverse complement strand
CTCCCATGCGAAACTTTGCCAAAGGGCTTACTCAAGACCATGTAGGCAGCATCCATTGCCCTGTTCTGTAACACTAAGCCAACACATACATGATGTTAGAGCAACTCAACAGAACAGGCAACAGAAGTGGAAGTGTAAACAGTTGAAGTTTCGGCCCGCTGCCCTTCATCAGGACGCTGACTGTGTGTGTTGTTTTGCATTTCGAGCACCGTCCTATTTTCTCTTACTGGTTTCGTAACCCTGTTCATCGCATTGTTTTCAGTTTTCTACATCAAGGGGTACAAAATAGAGAGCACGAAAGCAGCTGAATTGCAATTTTTACAGCATTTATTTCTAGCATTTCTTGAGTTTCAAAATCCGATTCAGTGGGTATTTCACCGCCTTCTTCAGTTCCTCTCGGAATTTGCTCTGGTTTAGGCGTAAACACACCTGTTAGTGCAGGAACTGAGAACCTGTAGCATTGCCGCTGTCCTTCCTGTGATGTAACGGGGATCCGTGACGGAATAAACAAAACGCATTGAGATACGTTGATAGATATAAAATAACACCTGTGTTACCCACAATAATATGAAACTCCCGGTTATGCTGAGGAGCAAAACGATGGATTTGGGTCTGTTCTCCATCACCCGGTCCTTGTCATTCTCTCCACACTTTTGTCCCCGGAGCCCCCTGCGAGGCTCAGAAAAAATCAGAAATCAGAAATCAGAGAAAATCAGAAAAACTGGGGTGAAAGTACGGTGAAATATCGCAAAAGCCGCCCATGAGGGAGAGATTTGTAGCTCGATGTACGAACACAAAACCAGGGAACACCATCAATTATTTCTCTATGCTCGTATACAAAATACCAGTGGACATGCGCCAAACAGGCCAGCACACTCACTGTCCCGATAACCACAGCTTTAACCACGGTGAAAGCGACAGTCAACCAGACAGATGTCGCAGTTCTCGCAGAAATCAACCACATATTGTGTCGGCACACAGGAGTGATGTGCACGAATGATCTGGGAAAATAATTCCGAGCTGTCCACCTCAGCAGGGGATACGAGATAAGGACTAGGAGATCGGCCGCTGCCCGGCCCACCAGATAGCGAGAGACACATTTGGAGAGAACGCACTTTCCCCGGGACAGGATCACAATCGCCATCAGGTTCGCTGGAAGAGACACAGGAAACAGCAAGTTAAGCACATACTGGGCAAATGTCTATGCCGCCGTTTGAGCGGACTCTGTAATATGCCCTTTGTTATTGTTGCGTTTAGCGTTGGAATGATCAAGATAGGACGTAGAGCTGGCGGAAACAGAGGTGTTTGAACAGCAAAGGAAATTCAATATTACCTGAATACAGGTACCTTAGCGAGGAGAGAAATGTGAAGGGAGACACGAAAGCTACCTCCTAAGAGTCATTACCAGATGGAAATTTTCTACCTGCGCCTTCCTCATCTCCTTTCGATGAAATTAATGCATCATCATCCTTCCTTTGGACAATCGTCCACTTCCATGGCGATCCCCGTCAGCAACAGAACAGCCGGACGTCAGAATACAAACAGTAAATATTGGAAAAACTCACAGAGATAAAATGGAGCATGTGGAAGAACAGTTAAACTGCCTACTTGCAGCTCTTCTCAGAGAGGCCCGGAACAGGAATGTTAACTGCTTTCCCTTTCTATACAAGCAGCTTGGGTCGTACTGTTTCCAGCATTCCCTGTGTCTGGTTCCAATTCCAACATTTGCCACCACTGCGACATTGCAAGAGAGCATTGACTGATTCCAACAGATACAGCGCAGTCTGACACAACCTCAGAGACAGACAAGCAGCCTCCCACTGAGACAATCACAAGGAAGACGGGTACAGAAATTCAACGGCCAGTAGTAGGGCCAGTGCCATAGACAACAGAATTTCTGCTGCCGTTTGTTTTTAGATCCAGATCTAAAAATCCACAGTCCGTGTTTCCATTCCGTTCCTGAAATGCAGAATACTGGGACTGGGCATGCAGCAATAGAACCAGCGACAGAAACAAGCACAGCTTGGAATTTAACTGCGATTCCCACCAACGGCATTTGACACTGTGGCTTCCCGGGAATTCCAAAGACAGAAATAAAAGGATAGTAAACTTCTCGTATCCGCCAGATGACCAGATACACCATTTCAGTTAGTCTCTGTGATTTCTGTTGCTCCTGAATTCACAGCTGCAGCAGACACTCTGAACTGATGCATTCCAATCGACCGTGATTTATACAGAGCCTCAGTCTCCAGAGACGGTTGTACCCCTGACTAACTTTCTTAGGAGCAGTGACCTGAACAAACATTCCATTCGCTACCTTATATCTAATGTTAGTAGGAGCCGATTGAAGAGAAATACAACAAAATCCTAGACCACTACCTCAGCAGTGATTCATTTGTTGGAAATAATGCTGGAGCTTTAATTACAAAGAAAATGGTTTGTCGCAGAACAGCTACGAATACAGATTTCACGTTTTTACGGCTAATTATTCATCTGGAAAAGGACGTTAACCGACAACGATCGACCCCTAATTTCTTTCCCCTCAGTTTCCTATTTTCAACTCTCCTTGAGTACTTCAGCTCCCTCCTGAAAACACACACACACGCGCACACGCGCACACACACAGGCACACACACACAGAGTTGTTCATGGTGGTGACGCTCCTACTGTATCTCCCATTCTCTGAGGGCGTGTGCGAATAGCGGGTTCATTTTATACGTGTGTCTATGATACAATATTATGTGCGGGTTTCATTCTGCACCTGTCAATCTATGATAAAGTGTGAAAATGCAGCATTATTTTTGTGAATTCGAGAAGAGATAAAGACGAAGGTAAATTGGGGAGGCCGGTGGTGGTACAAGTAATCATGGATACTGTCGGATCTAAATTCAGGGACAATATATTACAGGGTTCATTTGCTGAGATATTTGAGTTATATTTGGGTAGTTTTAGACGTACCGCCGAAGGGCTGGTCACCTTGGTGATGGGGAAAGTAGCGCGGCACCAGCTTGTGGGAGACAACCTTTAATGGGATGTCACATGAACATACCTACAACTTCTGACTCTGGAGGTAACGGGCGGCCTCGATGCGGTGACTGTCTGTTGGCTGCCTAATTCTGGTTGTAGGTTGAAGCAGGACCTTTCGAGCTCGTCTCCAGGTCCGTGAACACCTCTGGACAAACGCTTCGGCTGAGGGAACGCCTGCCTCCTCCTCCTGAGGTGCGAATAAGGGGGTTTGATAGCCAACAGAGCTCTGAAATGGTGATAAGCCTGATGAAGCCAAAGGCAACGAATTGATGGCGTACTCGACCCAGGGAATTTGCTGACTCCAAGAGGAAGATTCCCGAGACGTCACACAAATGAAGCGTCACGTCCATCTGCTGATCTGCCCGTTCGGTCTGGCCTTTACTCTGTGAATGAATCCCAGATGAGAGGTTAAACCTGATCCCGAGGAGTTTGCAAATGGACCTCCAAAAGTGGGAGGTAAGTTGCGATCCCCTGTCAGATACCACTTCAACAGGAAGACCGTGAATACGGAAAACATGCTGAATCACCAGGTTGGCAAGTCCTTGGCAGAGGGCAGCTTGGGAAGGGGAACTAAGTCGACCGATTTGGAAAAACGATCTACTATGTTAAGAACGGTAGTGTTACCGTCGGGCGGAGGGCGTCCGGTGACAAAGTGCAGTGCAATGTGTGACCAGGGACTTTTAGGAACAGGCAATGGTTGCAGGAGACCCGTAGGTGGCGGGCTGGAGGTCGTGTTCTGTGCCCAGACTAGGCAGGCAGAAATGAAGATTTCAACATCCATCCTCAGGGATGGCCACCAAAACTTCGACTGATGAAAGCCGTCGTGCATCTGAAGCCGGGGTGACATGCCAGACTGGAGGTCTGACTGGGGAACATGGAATAGATTAGCGGGACAAGCACCAGGAACAGATTCACCGTGTTGGGCCGACCGGACCACAGATTCAATCGACCACTGTGCTGCGGCGACCAGACATTGCTTGGGGAGGTTCCAAACAGGCAGTATCCGGAAACACAGAATTCCACAATTTCAGTTGTCAGTAATCACTGTCGCAGGCTGGAACGACTAAGTTCAGGACTGGGACGAACAGGCAGAAGTGTGAGTCGAGGCAGGGTTTAAGTGTATCAGGTAATATGCGAGAACAGAAACAGGTGTGTTCTATTGAGGAGATAAGTGAGTAATTGGTGAGAGTCCAATTAGGAAAGGAGCTGGTTCAAAGCACACATGCCCAGGGGAAAGATGGTAGAATTTAAGGGCTGTCGTGGTCCAGAGATATCAGCAGAGCCCCTTTGACCCAGTGTTCATAGCGGATCCTTAATAGGACCCTGTCTGCTCAGATCCCGGGAGGTCTCCTATGGAGGGATATGACTAGTGAACTTGATCTTCTATAGTGACCATTTCTTCATTTTTCTGGATTGTGTTTTCATTTAACTTTAGTGCTATGTACTTCTTATCAGCTTTACAGGTGCTGTCATGGAGTGCTGTATTCTGGTTTCGTTGTACAAAGTATATCCTGCGGTGATATTTTACTTGACCCCTTTCCATTCATTTTCACCCATGACCTACCACCTTGTTCTTCTTCCTTCGCTGTCCACTCTACATTCCTTACTTCGTCTTTGCGTCTTTTTTCCCACAAAAAAAAAATGCCAAATACTTCAATAGCATTGGGGACAGAAGTGAGGATACTGTAGACGCTATTACTAAGGAGAAAATGTGCTTTGGAAACTGAAAGCTATGAAGTTAGATAAGTCTCCCGGGAAGTTGATGAACTCCCCGGGCTTTAGAAAGAGGTAGCTGAAGTGTTTGTGCAGCCATTGGAGTCAGTGAGCACTACAGCACAGAATAATACCATTCGGCCAATCTATTCTGAGCCAACCGGTCTATCTGCCGAGTTCCAGCAACCTCCACTGGGACCATACCCCTCCCCCCATACCCCTCGCACCATGAACCCATCCAAACTTCTTTAACATGTTGAAATCGAACCAGCTACTTGCTCTGGCAACCCATTCCACAATCCTATTGCCTCTGAGTGAAGAAGTCCCCGCTCATTTTTCTATTAAAGAAATCAAGAATCACTAAATTTGTGAATGGGTCTGACCCTAACCCTAACCCTAAAGCTGCAAATATCACTCCATTTTTAAGAAGCGAAGGAGGCAGAAGAAAAGAAACCATAGGACAGTTCGACTGACAGTGATTGGGATGATCTCGGAGTCCATTAACGATGATTTTTCGATGTACTTGGAAAAGCATGTTAAACGAGGCGAACGTCGGCATAGTATCCCTCAGAGGAAATCTTGCCTGACAAATCTGTTGGAATTCTTTGAAAAAATAACTGGCAGGATAGAGAAAAGAAAAGCAGTGGATATTGTGTGTTGAATTTTCAGATGGTCTTTCACATGAGGCTGCTTAAAAATACCACAGATCAAGTAAAATTCTGGCATGAATGATGATTGGTTTACAAGCGGGAGGTAAAGAGTGAGAACAATACAAATCTGTTATGTTTTCTGCCGATAAATAATGGGGTTCTGCTGGGGTTGGTATTGAGACCGATCCTTGTCATGTTAGATATCGATGATTCGATGAGAGAATTGATGACTTGGTTGCCAACTTCGCAGGTGATATGAAGGTAGTTACCGGGCAGGTGGCTGAGAGTAAAGCGGGTGTCTGTAGAGGGACACAGGCAGGTTTAGCGAAGAGGCAATGAAGTGGCGGATGAATTACACTGCAGGGACTGCGGTCTCCTGTCAGGTACGCAAGTTCACTCAGCATAACGTTGCAGAAAAATTATCAGCAAAACAGTCCGATACAAAACTGATTTCATTCTGTCACAGACAAAAATGCTATTTTGGTACTACAAGTACATTTTCACAGTGGTGGAGAAGTGCCCAATCGCCCCTCGCCAACTGTAAAATCCCTTCCAGCACCTATATCTCTCCCCAATTCTATAAACCACTCCGACCCGACAGCCTCGTCATCTCTGCAAAACCCTCTACCATCCACCGTGGTACATTCAGGTGACAGCTGACACGATGAAGACACTGCCCGTGCCATATGGCAGGGTTCATAAAACACCCTCACACTTCCTGTTTGTAAACCCACCGATTTACATGGTTATCTTGACTAAATCCCTTCCCACATGACCTCCTGAAAAAACAAAACAACTATTCCCTTTTCTCAGTTGCTTTGTCCCCGCTAGATCTGCGGTTTAGCTTTCCGGGACACCAGAGATGGTCCCTTCCTTCATAGAAAGGTTTTCCTTCCTCCACCATTGATGCTGATCGCAGTCCAATCGGTGATATTTCCTTAAAATCCGCCTTCACTTCATCTTACCGTCCCCTTAACATTGGCAGAGTCTCTCTTGTCCTTACCTGCAAACCAACGAGACATCGGTGGCAGACTGTTCTGGTTAGAGTAATGAACAGTGCTGGGATAATTAGGCCAGCTCCTTTGGCAATGGGAATTACGGGCATGGCCAATAAATATGGGTTAACCTGTCCATGTATAGTCAAACTGGATCAATCAGTTCCCTGTGCATTGTCGGGATCATGTCAGTCTCCCAGCTTCGCGGACGGCCAAATCTGCACATGCGGTGTGGAGCTGCAGCTCCTAAAGGACCGCGTTATCGAACTGCGGAGGCAGCTCGATGACCTTGGTCTGGTAATGAAGAGCAAAGAGGTGATAGAAAGGAGTTATAAGGAGTGAAAGGAATTGGTCACACCCGGGCCACGGGAGACAGGTAAGTGGGTAACAGTCACGAGAGTGAAGAGGAACAGTCAGGGACTAAAGAGTACCCCTGGCTGTTCCCCTGAACAATAAGTACTCCTGTTTGAGTACTGGTGGGTGGGGGGGGGGCGGTGAACAGTCTACCTGGGGGAAGCACCAGTGTCCGTGTCTCTGGCTCCGAGTCAGGTTCTGTAGTTCAGAAGGGTAGGAAAGGAATGAGGAAGACAGTTGTGGTGGGGGATTCTCTAGTTAGGGTGTCAGATAGGTTAATCTGTGGACGCAGGAAAGAAACTCGATGGTATTTGCCTCCCAGGGGCCAGGGGCCGGGATGTTTCTGACTGCGTCCACAATATCTTGCAGTGGAAGGGAGAACAGCCAGAGGTCGTGGTACATATTGGTACCAATGACATCGGCAGGTAAAGGGAAGACGTCCTGAAAACAGACTACAGGGAACTAGGAAGGAAGTTGAGAAACAGTACCGCAATGGTAGTAATCTTGGGATTACTGACTGTGCCACGTGGCAGTTAGTACAGGAATGGAATGAGGTGAAGGTAAAATGCGTGGCTGAGGGATTGCAGCAGGGGGCAGGAATTCAGATTTTTGTATAATTAAGACTTCTTTTGGGGCAGGTGTGCCCTGTACAAAAAGGATGTTTTGCACTTGAATCCCAGGGGGACCAATATCCTATTTTAGAGATTTGCTAACACTACTGGGGTGTGTTTAAATTGGAATTGCTGGCAGGTGGGAACTGCGGAAGAGGAGGTTGGCTCACAAGTAGAGAAAGCTTGGAGACAGTGTGTGAGGGAGGATAGGCAGGTGGTAGAGACACGCTTAGACCGAGGTTTTGAGATGTATCTGTTTTAACGTAAGGAGTATTGTGAATGAAGCAGTTGAGAGGGCGTAGATCAGACCTTGGAGCTATGATGTCGTGGTCATTACAGAGACTTGAATTGCTCGGAACAGGAAAGTGCCTGTTCAGAAAGGACAGGGACAGAGGCAAAAGAGGCGGGGCGTGGCACTGTTGATCAGAGGTAGTGTCAAGCCTACAGAAAAGTTTTAACAGGATATCGAGAAGCAGATAGGGAAAAAGATCGTGGCAAGGTATAAAAAGTAACAATTGTCATGGTGGGAGATTTTAATTTCACAAATATAAATTGGCATCTCCCTCGAGCAATTGTGTTAAATGGGGTGGAGTTTGTTAGGTGCGGAGTTCTCCTTCGGTACGTTCCGATAAGACAGGGAAGTTATGGTAGGGTTTGGGGGCGCGGAGAGTTTGCCCGTCCACCTCTGTTTTGAGACTGGCGATGAACATCTACCGCAGAATACTTATCTGAAGTACGTGTCCCAGATGAGAAGGGAGCTGAAAAAGGCTTATGAATTAGCTGAGGTCTCGGCAACCAGGCAGAATCAAAAAAATAACAGGAGGCATGATCAAAAAGTTGGGTTCTCCTAACGCATGCATGGAGACTACATACTCATAAAAATCTAGTGCTACCTGTGAAGCATAAGTTGCTTGGCCGCTGGGTGTTACACCGTATGTACTGGAGACACAGGCGTCAAACATACCAGTGCTATGCGCGATACCAGAGGATAGGAATGGTCCTGTCAATATTCTGCATCGGAAGCACCTTCTACGTCTGAAGCAAAAGGAGCGAGTTAACCCTGAGCCTGGCCTGGACCCTACACCTAGCAAGAGGACTCTGGGGAAACGTGCAAAGACCAAAGGTCTCGGAGATGAGGAAAAGGGATTGTGGTATATGCCGCCTTTCGCCAACTCTCCAAAATGTGAGGAAGATATGCCTTACCTTTCCCATACAGGTGACCTGGACGGGGGGCGGGAGGTTTGTGGCATTAGCAGTGCTCAGACGATATTGCAGCTGGACCAGGAAGGGAGTGTAGTTTCCACAGAAAATGGGGATGAAACTGAGCAGAGGGATCCGGTTTGCAGGAAGGCACGAGTGATAAAGAGGGGGAAGTCCCGTCATGTACGCCAGAGGTGTCCCAAAGAGTGTCTGCAACTGAGGGAGTAGTTGAGGGGACAATGTAGCACCAGGGGAACAGAGTACTGCGAATATCCCACGAGGGAGATATGTCACTTCCCTTTACAAAATGGATTGGAGTTGCTGACATCATGAAATTCCATTGAAAGAGGTGTTATTAATCTGTGATGACAAATTACTTCCAAGTCATGAGGACATGACTACTTTGTTGTGTGGAGAGTGCAATGCATCGATTCCTAGTTTTAATGTTATGCTGTACGTGTTTCATATTGGCCGTTCTGTAAAAGCAGCTTGTTTTCAGCTCGTTTGGATTGCGGTTGAACATAAGAGATGAGGAGACATGTGCACCATCCAATTAGGATGGTTGAGTTAAGGAGATGATTCTGTGGTGAGGGACACTAAGGTTGGGCTTGGGTTTTGTTCTGCGGGGCATGGGGAGAGAAAACACTGCAGAGAACCGGTCGAAGCATAGGATCCGGTGGGAGAGCCGTTTGTTCGAGATGGGTTGCGAGCGACGTTCGGAAGGTGGTGTGAGCTTTCGGGTTGAGCGAGGGCCCAGCGCGTGAGTGACAGAGAAGTTCCAGATGAGCTCTAACTTGTTCACATATGACTGTTTAATTTGGATTGGGCAGTTTATTTTTGTTATTCTTTACGAACCTTTCAGCTAAGTCAAGATTCATATGTATAATTCATTTAATTGTATGCTGCGTACAGACTGTTATTTGTAACAGGATGACAAATTACACAGCATCCACACAAACCGGGGTTTGAGGTGAGCTCGAGCCGTCTCATTCTCACCGGTACGGCGGGAATTGAGTGTGCTTTCCTTAGACTTACGCAGCGAAGGAAACCGGGTTGTTTCACCCGTATATCAGTGCATGTGGGTAAGCACATAAAGATCAGAACTTAAACGGATTAGGGAATTAAAGTGGCAGGAAGAAAAACGTCGCCGATAAGCAGGAGCGGTTCCTCATCCGCCTGTCGTTTGTCCAAAACTCAAAGCGTTCCATGAAGTACACAGAATTAACAGATGTACCACTCCATTACTGTTTTCTCTGGATGGAGTGACATAAAAACTGTATCAACATAGAACATAGATATTTACAGCGCATTACAGGCCCTTCGGCCCACAGCAGAGTGACCTAGTCTAGAGACTGCCAAGAATTTCGCTGGCACTTCGCCCGCTATTTTGCTCAGCTCCATGTACCTGGATCACAGTGGACGTACCTCATCCAGGACCAGGTTGTAATGGTGGCGAGGGCCGAATCGTTCAGAAAATCAGGTAAAAATGTTCCCTTCAAAATGCTGAAAGACGTGGAGTGGCAGAAAAAAAAAGTTGTAAACGTTGGTGGAATCATGCTGACCCGTAGAAATTGAAGAGCCTGAAGATCAGGCCAATCTCACCGTGCTGAATTCGGGAGAGGCGTGGGGAGAATATGCAGAGGAAATATTTGAGATGTAGAAATAAATTTCTGTCCATTGGCAGAGGGACAGATCTTTAGAGAAACCTTTGTGGAAGGTTACAACATTGGAAAAGTACAGCAGAGACGTGGAAACTGTAAGAATGGAATATGGCTTCAAATGAGGAGTATTACGGTGGGGAATGGATGCAGGAGGACGAAGCTGAGAAGATCAGTGGAGTGAATACAACAGTCATAAATAAACTGAATCAAACTTCCACACTGAAGACAGGATACAAAAGAAAGGACGCAAAGAGAATTATCCCCAGGTGAGGAGTTAAGAAACCCGAAAATTTGGAAATGTGACGAGGAAATGTGACATTCGCAACATTTCACCGGAAGTTCCGCGGTCGCTTAGACTTTGAAATCCTTCATAATATTCATTTTATATATGTATCAATGAGATTAGATGCGGAAACTGGAAACTGGAAAAACTTTCTCGTGGGAAAATATTAGCCGTAATAATGCCTCATTAAGGAATAGCTTCTGCCTGTATTTCACATGTCCATCCAGATTTCCTCGAATTTTCGCAGTGTGATCGCTTTTCCCCAGTTATTACCCAGGAGGCTGTGCTCTATTTGCCTCATTTCGTTCTCCGGGAAGGCTGTTATTTACGTGCCCTTTATCATAAGGCTTGGGGAATTTTGATGGGTGAGTTTTTGTCGGGAAGCGTATCTCGCCCAGTTTTCCACTGAACCAATACACAAAAGTAGAAGGAAAAGACAGGCTACTGAGCGGACGGGTGTTACTGCGGAGTTTTCACCTCAGGTAGCTGAAGGATGGATGTCCGCGGTGGAGGGAGGGCCATGCGGAATGACTGAAAGAGCAGTGAACTCTGGGATCATGAGACTGATTTGGACGGGACCTTGGAGTGATTTCTATACAAGTGCATACAATTATAAACTCAGCGTTCTCGATTAAGCTGTGCCGTTACACATGGAAACATCTGTCTTCAATTTATTCCCCTAAACTCCGTTTACAGCTTGTGGCTCCTTAAATATATTTTTCTCCCTTCTTCACCGATTCCACATTGCTCCCCTTATCACTTCAGTTCTTGAATATTGAGTTCAGTTCTCTTTTTTATCGGTGTGGGAATGTCAAGGGGAAACATTCAGATTAACAAAATTGATGTATATACAGCCCGGAAGGTAGATCATCTAAGCGTTTAAGGAGTTAGTGTGGTCTTGTGACTGGGACGTCATGTCTAACAAATATGACTGTGATTTTAAAGGAATAACCTCGGCGATTTAACGAAGCAGGAAGGTAGAGCGAGTTTGGATGAACTTCAGTAATGTTTCTAAGAAGGCTCCCATGGCAGTTACAAGGATGCCAAGATGAGTTGGCAAACTAGTCACAATATTAGCTCGGTAAATGGATGCAAATGAGAGTGTGCGTGTCTCTCTCTCCTCCCGGACGCCAGCAATATGCGTCGAGTGTAGATTTGCTGCTGGATCCTTTATTGTTCGCAAAACAGTATGTGAAACAAAGTGTGACTTAATGTAGTTTGTGAAATAAAACTCTGGGAGGACAGATTGTGGTGAACTACATATAGTTGTCTGGTCACGCCCCCTGCTGACAGCTCCCTTGGCTCATCCCACAGACCCCTGTATAAAGGCGATCAAGGCCTGAGCCCGGTCTCTCAGTCTCCAGGATGTAGTGTGGTGGTCGCTCACTGCTTGTTCCTTCTTCCAGTCAATAAAAGCCGATATCTCACCATACGTCTTGGAGTCAGTTTTTGATGGTGCATCACATATAGACCTTTGTAGGGTCGCTTTTGGTTGTAACGCAATGCTAGGTCATAACTCTCTGAATGCATTGGGACAAGTGGACAGCAGAAGGGGTCTTTGTTATACATGCATTGTTCACATAGGCTTTGAGTGGAAAAATTCCGACTCTGTCTTACAGCTGTACGGTGCACTGGTCAGAGCAGAGTGACAGCAACGGGTGCAATTCTGATTCCCACGCCATGTGAAGGATTTTGTAAGAACTGAGCGACAGTAGATCAAAATTCACCAGTTTGTTTCTGGACTGTGGGGAAGGGGATAAACAATAAGGAGAAGTTTGATAGTTTCAAATAGAAAATAAAGTGAAGAGTTCTTGTAGAAGTTTATAGAATTCTGAGGAGGTGTATATTGTACAGATAGCCAACAGCTTTATCTTTTCCCTCGTCAGCAGAGGCTAAAACTACAGGCACATGCAGACACAGGTCTGAAGAGATTCTTTTTTCGCCCCGTGTGAGTGGTTATGTCTACAGCTGACGTATTGGCTGTAGGTGATAATAAAATAATGGAACGTGTCTGGATACCCCTTGCTTAACAAAGGTAGAGAGGAATACGGGCTGTATTATGGCTCTGGAGATTGGCATAGTTCGCCATAGTCGAGCTGGGGCAGAGTCTATGCAATATTGATCCCCCGCTGCAATGTACAAGAAGGTGGCCCTGTCACAGCGCTGACCGCAGCGAATCTCCACTGTCAGTATAAACGTCATTGCGGTGGCTCCAGCTTTATCCTAGTTACGCTGCGGCCAGATGAGCCCTGAGTGTCAACGCAGCTGTGAAACGGAACGGGTGAATGAAATCAATTGAGTGATCGGATACCGGGAATGACGTCACGGCTGTCAAGGACGCTTCTGCACGGAAATAGAGTTGAGTGTTACTTTATTCCAAGTCAATTTAATAGGGAGGCCAATTATACTTAAACAAATAAAACACAGATGCACATCGCGACTCAATGACGGATGCCCGATGCGAAGAATTAGTGATTAATGAACTTTCGACCTTTAGGAACATGTGCTTTGCTTTACCTGCGCTTTTTAACCAATATTGAAAACAAAGTCCAAGGAGATTTTAACACAAACAGCATTTCTTCTCTAAACTTAACCTGGGTCGCTGTATAAATGCAGGTTTTCGTGCAGGAACTCAGGTACATGAGCATGTAGCCGGCTTCAGTGGCGACATAGGCAGAGTCGGTGTAATCGCCCCCGTAATACTCGGTCGCTGCGGGTCCGGTGATCAGAGAGCTCACAGTCACCGTCATCAGAGAGCTCACAGTCACCGTCATCAGAGAGCTCACAGTCACCGTCATCAGAGAGCTCACAGTCACCGTCAGCCACAACAGGATGAAACCGCCGGACACACTAAAGAGTAAATCGATGGATTTCCGGCGGCTTTCCATCTCCGGATCCTTCTGTGTTTGACTGTTGTGACCGCGCAGTCCGCGGCGCACTTTACTGGCTAAAAAAATGCGCCTCAATGTCAGACAGTTAAACAGGGCTATCAGAGAAAAAGGTATTATAACCGTTAAAATACTCTGCAGAAAGGAGAATGTGATTCCCACAGAAACGTCATAAACCACGAGCTCGGCTGACAGCCCAATTGAACACCTTTAACTACACGTACGGGTTTAATTTCAAATAGATACGGGACGCTCTGTAAATGCACTAGGAGCGCCACGGTTATAATGCCGACAACAGCTGACCTCACTGTGCAATATTTCGCTTTAAGCTTCTGACAACAGATCGCTACAAACAGATCGACTGTGAACAGGACAGTGGACCAGCCCGAGATTTGCAGGCTGGTTGAATTGAAGTACACAACAGCCTTACAGGCGGAGATGTAGGACAGGAAGGATGTTGGAAACTCGTACATGACGATATGATAGCCGATTACACAGAACATCATCACCAGGAGATCTGCCATTGTCATTACAAACATGTAGTGGAAAGGCCGCAATTCCCACGGAAGAGGACCACCGTTGTCAACAGGTTCGCTAGGGGAAGAGACACGAAGTGTGAGTTGCAAACAGGGCGAGCAGTGTTGTCGGAATCCAGTGTGAAAATAATATTCCGACTGTGATCGGCAAAATTACCGGGGAAGTATGTTCCTAGCGAGAACAAAAACTCCTCATCCAGTGAACTAAAAATGATCGGAGCTGATCCGTGCATTTGTTCCTGGTTAAGTTGCTGCTGACATGCTCTTGATTTCTCTTGGCGATGTAACCGAGAACGGACAGCTCTGCTGCCTATTCAGTATCACAACCCAGACTAATAGGAGAGATAACCATCGTCTCCTATACCTCCCTTACGCCTTATATTTCCTACCCGTGGGATCATCATTTTAATCGCTGTTACACTCCAAGCCCCATTGAGGTACCAACCGTAAGGAATCAGAGCCGTGACGGAGCTGAGCACAGTAGCCGTAGGGCGGTCGGCTTATGTGCAGCCGACAGATTCCACTCAGCGGAACTCTCATTAGTATTGAGCCTGTACTGGCCCGGAGTAAGTGGGGCGGTGCTCGCTCTCGGTCACCAGTCCCAGGGTCAAACCGATGCACTCGTTCCCTCCGCTTAATCAATGAATGAGCGCAGGGCCCGCGGAACAAAATCGGACTTCATCAACTTGACCAGTGTCGTTTGTACACAATCCAGCTGAAACTGAAATAGTTTCAGAAATGTCTATCAATAAATAAGCACTTTCACTTGAATATATATATACACACACACAGTTGGATCGTATTTATTTTCATCTTAGAGGTGCGATCGGGAGAAATTATTTCAGATCTCCTGGAAAACCCATTCTTGTGCTAGCTATATTTACTATAATCCTCAACTTGACCAGGTAATACAGAAAATCAATCAGAGGTTTGATCGGAAATACTCAAAGGAAGGAGGGAAGGAGATGTATCAGCGAGAAAGAAAGAAACAGGCAGAGAGAGAGAGAGAGAGGGAGACACAGAGAGAAAGAACGAGAGATATTGAGAGAGAGAGAGAGAGAGAGTTTCAGCTACGGCGGCAGTTGGTACAATCCATAAGGTCCCCACAATTCGTACTGTTCTACTACTCCTTCACGAAAAATTTGGTCATAAAATATGTTTCAATCCGCAAATATCGGCGCTATCAAATTTACGCTGACAGTCGTCAATAGCGGAGAGGATTGTATTCTCTGAATTTGAGCAGCATGAACTTTGGAGGCGGCGGGGGCGGGGGTAGTGGCTGTGAACTTGATCCTGCATCAGCGGAGAGAACGGAGACCAACCGTTCAACAGCAGTAGTCTGCCGTGTCTCCGCGCTGGGTTGGTTTCGCCAGTAAAGACTACCAAGTTAAATGACTGTTAACAGAAGACCGTCCGTAACATTTCAAACCGAGGATTTGCGACTTACCCGGAACAACGAAAGCGGCGAGAATAGGGTAAAATGCAATCCTTACATTCCGGATTGTTGATAGAGCCATTTTCGGATATTGTACAAAATGTACCGCACTCCTTTTGCTAAGCGCCACTCGTCTGTGTTCTGATCTCGCTGCCCTTCTACACTTTAATCTATACCCCGGTTAAAAAAACAACAACAGCACCAAAACTCGCACAAAAACTCGAGTTAGTTACAGTTGGTTAACAAACAAGGCACTGTTTCTAATTCTGCGTTCTCTCGGCACCACAGGGAACACTTAAAACTCAGTTCAGAACACCGTCTAGTAAAGTAGACAATCGGAAACTTTTTAAACCTGTCCGGCGCATTATGGCTTCAAATGCCAGTCAGGACCTATGACCTGCTTCTATTGTTGCGTTCAAATTCATTTTATCTGTTATTAATTGTATTATATCTCGCTCCATATCTCTCAAAGCAAATGTTAGCTTTTGTTAGCAAATGTCAAATCTGCTTCACATTCCCTTTCGGATATATCCATATGTGGCCTCCTCTACTGCCATGATGAGGACAAACTCAGGTTGGAGGAGCAATACCATCTGGATTGTCTCCAGCCCCTTGACATAAACAGTGAATTCTTCATCTTCGGTAATTCCCTCGCTCTGCCTACTCCCCATCCCAGTTTCAATCTGCCAGCTGCCGATCACCTCTCTCATGATTCTGTCTTCTTTGACTACACAGTACCTTCCCCTTCCATTCCTTCTTCACATTTCCTGCCTATCCCCTCACCCACCGCTCTGCCTCCCCCACCCCTTGATCGTTCCACTGATTGTTTTTTCACCTGACACCTACCAGCCTTTTCCTTCCCACTCTTCTGTACCTTATTTATAGGGCCTCTTCCCCATCCGTCTTCAGTCCGCTCTGCCTCCCCGACCCCTTGATCGTTCCCCTGATTGTTTTTTCACCTGACACCTACCAGCCTTCTCCTTCCCACTCTTCTGTACCTTATTTATAGGGCCTCATCCCCATCCGTCTTCAGTCCGCTCTGCCTCCCCCACCCCTTGATCGTTCCCCTGATTGTTTTTTCACCTGACACCTACCAGCCTTCTCGTTCCCACTCTTCTGCACCTTATTTATAGGGCCTCATCCCCATCCGTCTTCAGTCCGCTCTGCCTCCCCCACCCCTTGATCGTTCCCCTGATTGTTTTTTCACCTGACACCTACCAGCCTTCTCGTTCCCACTCTTCTGCACCTTATTTATAGGGCCTCATCCCCATCCGTCTTCAGTCCGCTCTGCCTCCCCCACCCCTTGATCGTTCCCCTGATTGTTTTTTCACCTGACGCCTACCAGCCTTCTCGTTCCCACTCTTCTGCACCTTATTTATAGGGCCTCATCCCCATCCGTCTTCAGTCCGCTCTGCCTCCCCCACCCCTTGATCGTTCCACTGATTGTTTTTTCACCTGACACCTACCAGCCTTCTCGTTCCCACTCTTCTGCACCTTATTTAGAGGGCCTCTTCCCTATCTGTCTTCAGTCCTGACGACTGTTTTCGGCCCGAAAATTTGACTGCTCGTTTCCACGGATGCTGTCCGACATACTGAGATCCACCAGCTTGTTGTCCGTGTAGCTTTGAATACTGCGTCTGCAGTGCACTTTGTGTTAGCTTTGAGTAGGCTCACGATTTATCCCGAAACCGATCCCACAGCATATGAACATTACAGCGAGCTTGAACAGTTTGCGTTATTTGCGCAGTACAATTGTAGACCATACGGATTTCATCAACTTATTCCAACTTTGTCCTTGCTTCTTCAGTCACATAGAACTCAGCAACCCATTGTGCAGGCATAATTGACAACGACAGCATGAAATGTATTGAAGTATCCCCTGCTTGTTAACATTGAATGTTAAAGGTCTCTATAATAAACTCTGTGAAAGATATTACCAATACAGAATGGACATCGGCTTTTCTGACTCCGATTAAGGTCTCAATAAATGGCGGTGCATGTTATGGATCATCATTGTCTCCTAATTTTTATCATCAGAATCGGAACCAGCTATCTGGAGACATTTACTATCTCCAGAAAATACCGTGAAATCTGTGCATAGTGCAATACGTCCAAAAGCGATAAAATAAACAATAAGTAAATAAACAAGAGAGGTAGCGCAAAAAATGCAAACAGTGACGTAGATTTTTTTATTCAGAAAAGTTTAGAAATAATTTAGAAAGCCGATGCTGAAAGAGAATAAGCTCAACTAAGATATAACAGGGTCAGCGAGTGTTTTGGTGATACCGACGACTACTCTCTGAACGTTTACATAGCCATGGACAAGGATATGAACAGAATATATTGGGGATTCTGAAGAGCATGAGGATAGATAAGTCCCCGATAGGGAAAGGAATACAGCACGTTACTAATGGATGTGAGGGAAGCGATTGTTTCGGCTTTAGTGATGATATGTGCGTCCTCAACGGCCACAGGAATAGATGCGAAGCATTAGATGTTGGGAGCTACTGACGAATATCATTATTTTGTTCAAGAAAGGTACCAGGATTTACCCTGGGAATGATAGACCAATTACTCTTGCTTCAGTGACGGGTAAAATTGCGGAGAATTTCTGGAGATACGTTTAGGAGCTCGATAATTCTCGGCACATCAGCCTGTAATTGGAACTTAGACGTCCTCACTAATCGCACCGAAATGGTAAAACTAAGCAAGTGCGCGTCAAATCCCCAAAGCTTCAATATGGGTGCTCCACGGTGGTGTGCACACAGTCCCCGTCTCTATTCTTTCTTCTCGCCCATGACTGCACTCCCGCTTTTGCTACAAACTCCTTCATCATGGTCGCAAAGGACACAACTGTGATTGGCCTAATCACAGAAACTAATGAATCTGCATATAGAGAGAATGAACCTGAAACTTCGACCAGCATTAAGAGGACAATAGAAATGGTAATCGACTTCAAAAATGCAAGAAGTCTCGAATACGCACCGCTATCCTTAAATGGTGACGTAATGGCGAGTGTTGCCAGGTTCATATTTTTGGGGATGAATATCACCGAAGAGCTCTCTCGGTCCATCAGCAAAACCTCGTTAGCAACGAAAGCACAACAGTGACTCTACTATATGTGGTGATTAGCGAGAGCTAATCTGTCTCAAAAATAGGTCAACATTTTATCTGCGTTGGACGCATACTGACACACGGAATAGCAGTGCAGTACTCCGGATACAGCGAGACAGATTGCAAACCACTGACATGGTTGATTAGGACGGCTCCGAGCATCACCGGGGCTCAACTACCGGACTGGGAAACAATCGAACTCTAGATGGCGACGGCAACAGTGAGGACCCATCCGATCCCGGGCATTGCCTGTTTAATTTCCTGCCAACTGGTAGGAGATAGGGAACGATCTCGACAGCATTATACGGAAATAACTTCATCCCGAGGGCCGTTGTTCTGCTGAATAATGCTAAATCCCGCCTTGCCAATATTTAGAGTGCCACTGAAATCATTTGTTTATGTAACTACAGTTTTATTCTTGATTTAATGAATCCGGAACTCAGGCATTGCCAGTATCTGTTTTTCCCGGTCTGGAGCAGAGCCGTAATTCCGTTGTCTTCAACCGGGGCAATAAAGTTCCATTGTGTTCTATTGATATGCCGAAGCACCGTCTGATTAGGGATAGTCGACAGGACTTTCAGAAGAGCAGAGCGTGTCTCAGGAACCTGATTGAATAACGTGAGGAGTTGGTAAGGCATATTGATTAAAACCGAGGACTGGAGGTTGTTAATATGGATTTTAGTATGGTATTGTTCGCCCAACCATAAGCTCATTGAGGAGGACAGGAGGCATGAGTTCCAGCGACTATTACCTGTGCGGATTCAGAATTGGATTGACCGCAGAAGGCAGAGGCTACGGTCGTCTTCATTAGACGGGGGAAAGCGTGTAAGAACCGTGAGATAATTTTGTAACCCTATAAAACCCTGCTGAACCCACACTTCCTGGCTTCTGTTCCGTTCCGGTCGTCACATTATTGGAAGCATGTCGAATCGTTAGAGATGGAGCAGAGGGGATATACTGTGATGACGCAAGGATAATGAAGAGAGGCTGACGGCGCTCAAGTTTTGCTTCAGGAGGACAGAAAATGAGCTGTGACTTTGGGAAGGTTTAGAAAATGATAAGAGGCAGAGGTCGCTTGAACAACAAGATTCTGCCTGTTTCCCAGGCAGAAAAAGCGAATACATGGAGGAGTAACTTTATGGTGTTGGGCGGAAAGTATTGTGGTGATGGCAGAGGCATTTCTTTTCCACACTGAGTGATGTGCACGTGTAACGCTCTGCAATCAGTGGTGTAGCGTTATATACGTTAGTGACATTCCACAGACTCTCAAATCGGCAGGTAGCTGAATGGGAAAGATGAAGCTATGTAGTCGGAAAGGGTCAGATTGATCCTGGAATAGACTAAAACCTGGGCACAACCGAGTGCCTACGATGCCATATTGCTGTATGCATTATGCAATCATTTGTTATTGAAACGTTCAGGGCGTGTTTTGTGACAAGGTACCTCCTTATTTATGCCAACAATGCAAAGCGCCGGGATCTTGAGGGTCCTAAATTGATGGATGCCATCTTCCTCAGACATTGCTTTTTGAATATGCTGGAAGCCTGATGCCATTGCTGGAGCTGACTGACTTGAAAACATGTTGGGGATTTTTCCGATTTTTTGCATTAGCCCCTTCACACCTGACGAGATGCAACAGCCTGCATACAGTCCAGGGGACATCACTCATCTTCTCAAATGTTTTCGGAATTGCATCAATTCTTCGTCTGCAACTCATCATCTACAGAGCTGTGGACCCACGGGAAATGGAATCTGCTCAGCCTTTCCACTGCTGACCCAGCGATGAAGACGTAACTGGTTACCGTGCAAAATTAAAAGTCCATTTATTATCAAGGTATGCTTTTTCAACTTTTAGATTCCTCTCCTTACAAATAACCAGAAAACAAAGAAAGCCAATAGAAGGGGCTAAGAAAACCGTCAAACATTGATGGGCAGAGACAAAACAAAAAGACCAATCATTAAAACGATAAACTTAAGCAAATAACATTCAGAACTGAAGTTCAGGAACGTGAGTCCCCCAACAGAAAGGAAGCCAGACATTGCAACAACCAATCCAAGAACATACTCCTGCCCCAGTTCAATGCAGCGTCCAACGTCCAAACAGGACCCTCGATGACAACGTCCAAACATCGCGCCGTTCTTCGCTTTCGGACCCGGGACCCGATGCTTCGATACTCTCTCGGGCCTGAATTCACTGCCTCGATTCTGCTCGTTCCGAACTTTCCATTTCGGGCCCACATGAAAATCGATCCAATCTCGGTTCTGTCCTTGGTTTCGGGCTCTGCCTCGCCTCCGCTCGCCTCTGTCCTGCCACATCGAATCGGCTCGAAGTCCGCTCCAGCAATGGCGATACACTGGCTCGTTCTCGGTTTGCCGACCCGGACACCAGCGGCTTGATTCGGCCTTCCAGACTGCACCATCCTGCGCTTTCTAGCTTTCAGTTCACTCCTCAAAAACGCCAGTTCAGACAGGCGGTCAAAAAGCTCAACTCCGAATGTATGTTAGAGGCTTTTGTGTGCAGCGATCGTTTACAAGATAATAACATATATTAATATCGTATTTAGCTGTTTTCTTTGTTTAGTTTGCAGCAGATAGGTGGTCTCTGAGCTTCACCAGCACCACCTTACACAGGAAGCTGGTTTCGATGACGTTGAGCGCAAGGCCTTTCTTGTGACATCACTCAACCTGCCGATCTACCTCACTCCTGCACCGCTCCTTGTCACCCTTTGAGATTCTGCCTGCAACAGCTGTACTATCAGCAAAATTATAAATGATGTCTCGGCTGTGCCTATGCCACTGTTACAATTCAGTAACGTTTATTGTGTCACTTGCAGCTGAATAGGCCTCCTGTACTCGTAGTCACCCGGACACAATGAACACGGTCACACGGACAGAAGTAGTAGGCCAAACTGAACTGAATAATCGACCAATCCCGTGATGCCACATGCCACACCCATAAAGAGTCGCCCTGTGGATCGGACGTCTCTCCACTCTATATGTTTTTAGGCGAAGCCATCTTGATAATATTCCTCCGGCTTTCTGGTCCGTTCGGATAGGCGTAATCCAGAAACCCAAGGCTCGCGTGATGGTCCGGGGTCAATAGTTTCAACGGGGATTCGCTTCGGTAAGTTGTGGAGTTAACCCGGCTCGTTCACTAGCTCGGAACGACGGGTTCACTTGGCCATCCCATGAGGTAGTCCAGCCGTCGGCGGCATACACTCAAGTTCTCTAGTGACCACCCTCAAGTGTTGAAGTAGCTTGTTGGTCCTCTTTCACTGCAACTTCTCCTATCATTCACTTTCGGTTCTCAGGGTTCCTGCGAACATAAAACCGGATTCCCTACCTCAAGGTTGTGATGTTCCGTATTTCAGTCATACTGCACGTTTTTGTCTTTTGTCCCTCTTACTCGATCTTCCGGCTTTGGCGCGATAAATCTAACCAGGAACGCAGCCTGCGGTCCATAAATACCGATGTGGTGGTTTGTGAGGTGATCCGGCATCCAGAATAAAAAAGCCTTGATCCTGTGCAGGTGATGCCTCCCTCCCAGAAGCGCTGAATGACTTCTACGCCCGTTTTGAAGCGGAAAATGACGTGATGGCGAGAAAGCCCTCCCCTCCTCCTAATGACAAGGTGCTGTGTAGCATCATGGCCGATGAGAGAAGAGCCCTGTGCAGTGTCAACCCATGGAAGACTGCTGGACCAGACAACATCCCTGGTAGTGTGCGCAGAGAATGTGCAGTCCTGCTATCAGATGTTCACACTGACATCTTCAAAATCTCCCTGAGCAGCGCTACCGTTCCAACATGCTTCAAGGCCGCCACCATCGTCTCCGTGCCGAAGAGGCTTTCAGTGTCCTGCCTAAATGACTACCGTCCCGTTGCACTCACATCTATCATCATGAAGCTCTTAGAGATGCACGTCATGAGGCATGTCAAGTCTCTGCTGCCCCCTCTCATGGGACCCCCTGTAGTTTGCGTACCGTCGCAACAGCTTAAAATTCGACGCCATTGCCATCACCTTCCATCTGGTTCTACTCACCTGGACAAAAAAAAACACATACGTTCGAATGCTGTTCATAGACTTCAGTTCGGCATTCAGCACAATCATCCCTCAGATAATGATTGGAAAGCTGAGCCTACTGGGCCAGAACACCTCCCTCTGCAACTGGTCCTAGACTTTCTGACTGGGAGACCTCAGCCAGTCCGGATCGGGAGCAGCATCTCCAACACCATCACAGTGAGCACGGGGTCCCACTCAGTCCACTGCTGTTCCCTCTGCAGACCCCACGACTGAGCTGCAACACACAGTTTGATCTATCGGGGGTTGGGGGAGAGGAGGGGAGGGGGAGAGAGAGTGAGGGAGACAGACCGAGAGAGAGATGGACAGAGAGGGAGAGTGTGAGAGAGAGAGAGAGAGAGAGAGAGAGAGAGAGAGAGAGAGAGAGAGAGAGAGAGAGAGAATGCGGGCTCCAGAACGGAGCATAACACAATGTGTCAGTTCCTTGCGAGCAAGGGAAAAATTAAAAACCATCTGCTTTCAGCCCATACCCGAAGTGGTAGCCCATACAAGAGTCCACGTCACTATCATGTAGATGTTACCACTGTGTGGTAGCTGATGCTGTTTCGCTCTGTGTACGGAGTCGGTGCGGGGGGATAGGCTTAAATCCAGGGGCATCGGCATGTTTTATGAAATCATTTTGTATTTATTTGCAAGGAATGATGAGGCTGTAACATTGTATAATTTACCCTCCATTGAAGATCACAGTAAAGCAAACAGCCACCAGGGCCCTAAACCGGTTATTCGTTTTAGTTTATTATTCTTTGTTCTTCCCTAGTCAGTTCTGTGGAATGTCACCTCTCACTTGAGCAGTATCTGCAGTCAAATATTATTTCAATCTCTTTCATATCGGTCTTGTTTCTGTTCTATCGTTTGTATTTTGCTTAAGAAACAAAAGTTATATTTGCAGACTTGTGAGTGGCCATTAACAAATCAATATATTACGAATGTTGGCATATTTGCCTTTCGGAACCCGTGACGGTGCGATCAATGATAATTGGACATCATCTTTAGTCGTATGGTTGTGCTGAGAGACGCGTAAGACAGACCTTGTCATAATCAGTGCCGAAGCTGGGGTAGCAGCGACATTACTAGTGCAGAGCATAATGGGTCTATGATGTATATCTGGATAATTTCTTATTATCTTGATAGACAGGGCTTGATTAGTAATAGTCAACATGCATTTGTGCGTGGAAGCTCATGTTTGACAAATCATATTGAAATTTTTGGAAAGGTTACTAGGCAAGTTGACGAGGGTAAAGCAGTTGATCTTGTCTATATGGACTTCAGTAAGGCCTTGACAAGGTCCCAAAAGTAACGGTATTTAGGAGGGTTTAATCGTTAGGTATTAATGTTGAAGTAGTAAAATGTATTCAATAGTGATATGATGGGAGATGCCAGAGAGTAGTGGAGGAGAACTGTTTCTCATGTTAGAGGCCGTTGACAGGTGGTGTGCCTCAGGGATCTGTTCTGGGTCCTATGCTGTTTGTCATATACATTAATCTTGTGGATAATGGGGTGGTAAATAGGATTAGTAAGTATGCAGACAGGTAGGGTTGTGGATAATGAAGTAGGTTTTCAAAAACTGCAGAGAGATTTATGTAAGTTAGAAGAGTGGGATAAAAGATGGCAGATGGAGCTTAATACTGTTAAGTGTGAGGTGGTACATTATGGTAGGACTAATGAAAATAGGACATACATGATAAATGGTAAGTCATTGAGGAACACAGTGGAACAGAGTGATCTTGCAATAATGGTGCAAAGTTCCCTGAAAGTGGTTTCTCATGTTGATAAGATGGTGAAGAAACCTTATTGTATGCTGGACTTTATAAATCGGAGCATTCAGTATAGTAGTTGGGATGTAATGTTAAAAATTATACAAGGCATTGTTGAGGGCAAATATCGAGTATTGTGTACAATTCTGGTCACCGAATTATAGGAAAGATGTCAACAAAATAGAGAGAGTACAGAGAAGATTTACTAGAATTTTACCTGCGTTTCACCACCTAAGTTACAAAGAAAGTTTGAATAAGTTAGGCCTTTATTCAATGGAGCGTAGAAGGTTGAGGGGGGACGATAGAGGTATTTTAGATTATCGGGGGATAGATAGAGTTGATGTGGATAGTTTTTTTTTCATCGAGAGTAGGGGAGATTCAAACTAGAGGACTCGAGTTGAGAGTTAAGGGGCAAAAGTTTAGGGGGGACCTCTTTACACAGAGAGCGGTAGCTGTGTGGAACAAGCTACCAGTAGAAGTGGTGGAAGCAGGAACGATACTGTCATTTTAAAAAAAATGATAGTTATGTAGACAGGAAAGGAATGGAGGGTTATGCGCTGAGTGCCGGTCGTTAGGTCTCAGCGAGAGTAAGCGTTCCGCACCGACTAGAAGAGCCGAGATGGCTTATTTCCTTTCTGTAATTGTTATATGGTTATATATATGAATGATTTGTGTGAAAATGTAGATGGGTGGTTTGGTATGTTTGTAGATGATAGGCTGATGGTAGTTGAGGATCGCTTAGAGGACCTGCAAAGAATTTCGTAGGTCACGGATCAGTGCCTGATATGGGACGGAGGAATGGCCGATGGTGGTTGACCCGGACAAACAGAAAAGTTTGCACCTTGGTAGGCGAAATGCTCAGAGATAACACAAGATCATAAGAGTTACAGATGCTATTATTCCCAAATGTGAAATGTCTAACACCAGAGGGAATGCATCCCGGACAGCATTGCCGGCCGAAGGGCCTGTTCCTATGCTGTACTGGCTGGTCTACGATGCAGGATGATCGAAACACACAAAGACTTGTTAAATGCCCAGATTCCCACAAGTTTTTTCCACAGACATTAGAGGTCCCGTGGCTAACACCACCAGTCACGGACGTCCGCTGTGTTCTGCGGAAAAACCAGTACGGAAAATTAATTCCCAATTCACTGTGAATCCCAGTCATCATAATCTTGTGAATAGTTCTCCCATGAGAGAGACTTTGTCAAAGGCACGTCTGCAGTCAACACTTTATCTCTCCATTGAATCACGTGATCAGCCCGGGATCCCTTTTCCTGTCGTCAGTTATGGGTTCTGCCGTTAACTGTCTCCTGCCCCTTAACATTTAACTCCCCAAAGGAAAATACCTCACACTTACTTGAGCTAAACTCCGTTTGCCATTTCCCACCCAGATCAGCAACTGATCCAGACCCCACCGAATCTATTGGCGATCTCCCTCACTGTCCACAACACCACCAATCTTTGTGCCTTCTGAAATTTCACAACCATCCATCTCTATTTTCATCCAGATCAAAAACATCAAAAACACCGGATGGTCCGGGTGTATATGAATACGATTTCGCACCATCGTTTATGTTTTTTTCTCAGAATATATTTTATTTATTTTTTCATTGAAAAACTGTTCGGAGTAGGGTCTTCCGAACATTCAGGCCGCGCTGCTCAACAATTCTCCGATTTATTCCTTTCCTAATGACTGTTAAATTTACAATAACCAATAAATCAACCAACCGGTATGTCCTTGTACAGCGGGGGGAAACCAGAGCGCCCGGAGGAAATCCACACGCTCGTGGGGAGAAATTGGAAACTCCTTGCAGGCAGCGACGGGAATTGAACCCGGGTCGCTGGTTCTGTAAAGCGCTGCGCTAACCATCACGTGCCCGAAACCAGAGAACCCCAAAACATAGAAACACAATGGAGTCCACGAAAATCCCCACAACATGTTAATCCCCACAAGACGGTTATTGATCTCATGTGTGAAAATGGATCAAAGCGGGCGAACAATAATACAGCTAGGGAAAATAATAAACTTTTGACACTCTCTCTTTAAAATCTTTCACGCACCTCTCTCTCGCTTCATTGACTGTTCCACCTCTCTCCCACATTTTTCTCCCCTCACTCTCTCTCTCTTTCCCAATCTTTCTCTGTCTCTCTCACACATCCCACTCCCCATTCACACAGAACATCGCTTCCTCTTCTCACGCGGCCATTTCCTCTCCCCTTTCTCTTCTCGTTTTCTCTCCCCCATTCTCTCACATTTCCCCCCCCCCCCATCGCCGCCCTCTCACCATCCCCTGAATTCTCCTTCTGTTTCTCTGAATGGCGTCTCCACAGGTCCGCATAAACAGGAGCCGAATGAGAACATTGGAAATAGACCGGTCCGTAAGATCTGCCTACTCTGCCTAGTTACGTTCGTCCTCTTCGTGACAGTGGTCGGGCTCTCGATCCATGGTGAGTCGAACGGACTCCGTTTGGAGTCAGACCGTAAAATAACAAAGTGGAATAAAACATGAGTGTAAAACCTCACAGTGACCCGGACTCGCCGCTGAACGTGTACCTCACCATGACACTGACACATACCGTTCCGGGACTCCATGACACTGTCACACCCCTCACCGTAGAACTGACACCAGCTTTCCTGTACAGGGACATAACTCCCACCATGACACAGTTACGTCCACACCGTGACACCGAGAAAAGCAAGTCTGAATCCGGACGGCCAATTCCCCTTGCATACCTTATCTGGATAACCCTCCCCTGAGGGCTCAGTCAAACACCCATGGCTCCAACTTAATCGATCACATTCGGGAGAGGTGACAAAATCTCTGGAATCAGAGAGACGCTTGTCAGCCCTGGCAAGAGAAGGGATTTGGACTCTCAGCAATGAGGCTCAATGTAACTGAGAATGAGAGAGGGAGGGATGATCGTGGAAAAGGAGAGGCCGCGGCTGGTGGGTGGAAGGGAGTCCGAATGGGGGACACGGCTGAATTCACCCACACAGTGAAAGAGAACATGGAAAATAGATCGAACCGTAGGATCTGCCTACTCCGCCTCTTTACGTCCGCCCTTATCGTGATTGTTTCCGGTCTCTCGACCAATGGTGAGCCGAACGGGATCCAAATGTAAATAATTTGTTATTGTAAAACACGACAGAGACACCGAGACGCCCTTCACCGTGACACTGAGGCATCACTCACTGTGACACCAACATGCTCCTCAACCCGACCCGTCCAGCTCCGCACCGTGACAAAGACTCACATATCACTGTAACACCCTTCAACGAGACAGCAACACCCCACAACATAACACCGATGCACAACTTACGTTGTACACCCCGTGACATTGATCCACGCCTCAGCGTGAAACTGTCACACCCACCGTAGCCATGACATGTCTCTCACCGTGACTCAGACACACCTCTCTCTGTGAGACCAGCGCATCACAAACCATGACACAGTTACTCTACACACCGGAACACCCACAAACCCCTCACTCTGAGATTTCCCTCGCAGTGACATCGAGAAACACTTCATTATGAACCGCCTCAACTCTCGACAGTGCACCTAAACTCCTATCACAGTGACACCGACTCCTTCCTCAGAGCAACTCGAACATGCCCCGCACGATACTAACGCAGACCCCCCTTGTACCATCAACAAACCCTTCAGCGGGACCTTGATATACCCCTCAGCGTGACACAGACACCCCTCTCAATGTGGCGCTGAAGCCACTCACTGTGTCACCAGCACATTCTTCACTGTGACACCCTTCACCGTGACACTGACACCACACTCTCTGTGACCCGTTCGATAGCGTGACGCTGACTCGCGTGTCACTGTAAATGCTAATCATCCTTCACCATCTCTCTCAGTGTCACAGATTCGTCAGTCTCAGATCACATCCAGCCGAAACTTACAGCTCCTTCGGGAAGAGTATCGCGAGATGAACAGGACCCAGCGCCAATGTCGACTACAAGTCCATGAGTTAAACTCAACCCTTGAATCCACAATATCCGAGAATTCCCTCCTGAATCTGACCCAGGGAACCTGTCTCAACTATCTTTCTGCGCTCAACTCTAATCTGTCCGTTCTTAACCGAAGGAACACTGAACTTCGTAACCAAGTTATTCAGGTGAAAAGGAAGTACAAATCTGTCAACGAAGCCAAGGCGCAAATTTGTCAATTGTTGACCGGCACAAGAGGTGAGGCATAATCACACTCTTTCAGCAGATCCTCATCAAAGGGCAGGCATGGAGAGAGGAAGCGTATCTCTGTGCTTGACATCTGGACTGTGTGAAGAGATGGTATGGAGGGTGATTCACTCTGTGTTTGACCCGGTGAGTGTGTGATAAGACGGTGTGGAAGGAGTTGGATAAAAAAAAAATGGCTTAAAGGAAGAAAACAGAGTGTAGTTGTGGAAGGAAAGTATTCTGCCTGGAGGTCAGTGACTCGTGGAGTCCTGGACCCCTGCTATTTGTGATTTTTATAACTGACTTGGATGTAGAGGTGGAAGGATGGGTAAGTAAGTTTGTGCATGACACAAAGGTTGGAAAAGTTGTGGATGGAGCTATATGTGGTCGAAGGATACAAGAGTATATATACAGGCTGCAGAGTTGGGCAGAAAAATGGCAGAGGGAGTTCATTCCGGACAAGTGTGAGGTGATGCATTTTGGAAGGACAAACCAGAAGACTGAGTACAGGATTAATGGTCAGTTACTTAAAAGTGCGGATGAACAAAGGGACCTGGGGTTTAAATCCATACATCCATCAAGGTCGCTGCACAGGTTGATAGAGTAGTTAAGAAGACCTATGGGATGCTAGGCTTCATTAAAAAAGGATTGAGTTCAAGAGTAGAGAGTTCATGTTGCTACTCTACAAATCTCTGGTGAGACCGCACTTAGAGTATTGTGTTCACTTCTCGTCACCTCATTATAGGAATGATGTGGACGCTATGGAGAGGGTGCAAATGAGATTTACCAGGATGTTGCCTGGATTGGAGAAACAGTCATATGAAGCTAGTTTAACAGACTTTTCTCTTTGGAGCGTAGAAGAATAAGAGGGGACTTGATAGAGGTCTACAAGATTCTGAGAGGCATAGATAGGTTGAATAGTCAATACCTGTTTCCCAGCACACCAACAGCAAATACCAGAGGACATATGTACAAAATTAAGGGAGGGAAGTTTAGGGGAGACATCAGGGGTAAGTCTTTTACACAGAATGTTGTGAGTGCTTCCAATGACTTGCCAGGAATGGTGGTGGAGGCTAAAACATTAGAGGTATTTAAGACCCTCTTGGAGAGGCACATGGATGAATGAAAAATATAGGGTTATGGAGTAGTGCGGGTTTAGTAATTTTTTAAGGACTATATGGGTCAGCACAACGTGGAGGGCTGAAGGGCCACTACTGCGCTGTAATGTTCTATGGTTCTATGGTTCTATGGAGTAACACAGATAAACTGACCCCGGAGGAGTGTGACTGGACGTCGTGCAGGAAATTTCACTACACGTCTGAACGCTGGAATGTGTGATGAGGCCATGGCGAAGGAGATTCACTCTGTGTCTGATCCAGACAGTGCGTGACGAGGCTTTGCAGAGGTAGAAAAACGATGTGTCTCACTCCGGGAGTGTGTGATCGGAAGATGTGCAGGGAACGTAAAGCTCTGAACTCACCCCGTGTGTGTTTGATGGAACTCTGTGTTCGACCCAGTTGTGTGTGATGAGAAGCTACTACGGGATGTGGGGTGGGTAAATGCCTTTCGTGCGGGGGGAGGCGGGGGGTGTTATGTGTTTGCCTGACACCGGTAACGGTGAGTCTGGATGGTGTTCCTCTCTGTGTCAGATATCTCTATGATAGGACGGTGCGGAGTGAACTTCTCTCGTTTACTGACCCCTGTGATGTCACCGGGTGGAAGGAGCATCGTACTATGGTTGACCACGGGAGTGTGCGGCGGGATGAAGTAGTGAGTGTTTCATTTCCTATCTGACCACGGGAGGTAGTATTAGGGTAGTGTGGAGGAAGAAGTGACCGAATGATGGGACACAAGGAGTGTGCGATAGTGCTGATTAGCGTTAGGGTCGTGTGTGCTGGGACACTGGGGAAGGAACATCACTCTATGTCTGACAACGGAAGCGTATGTTGGGAACGTGAGACAAGAGCTTCCTTGTTCGCCTGTCCCCAAGAGTGTGTGACGGGACATTGTGTGCGGAACCCAAACTTCTCTCTGACTGGTCAGGAAGTGTGTGATTGAATTGTCTGCAGGGACTTTCACTCGACAACTAATGGGACGATCCCGAGGTAGCTTCATTTCATGTCTGCTCTCGGGAATGTGTGACACTCTGTGTCTGATCCCGCGAGAGTGTGATGAGACGGTGCGGACGGTGCACAATGTTTTTGACCCTCCGCGTGTGTCATAGGAGAGTGAGAAAGAGCTTCACTCCATTGCTTTCTCCGGGTGCCAGTAATCGGACGGTGCTGAAAGAGCTAAACTGCTAACTGTGTCTGACCCATGCATTGTGCGATTGGACACTGTGACATTGGCTTAACTCTGTGTCTCACTCTGGGAATGTGTGATGGAACGGTGCGGAGGGAGCTTCACTCTGTGTCTACCCGCAGGAACGCGTGGTTTGACAGTGGACAGCGTGCACTCTGAACCTATGTGTGTGTAAAGTGACTGCGGAGAGAGAGAGAGAGAGAGAGAGAGAGAGAGAGAGAGAGAGAGAGAGAGAGAGAGAGAGAGAGAGAGAGAGAGAGAGAGAGAGAGAGAGAGAGAGAGAGAGAGAGAGAGAGAGAGAGAGAGAGAGAGAGAGAGAGAGAGAGAGAGAGAGAGAGAGAGAGAGAGAGAGAGAGAGAGAGAGAGAGAGAGAGACTCTGTTTCTGACCCCGCGAGTGTGAGATGGGTGGACGATGCAGAGGGAGGTTTTCTCTATGTCTGGCCGGAGGTGTCGGTGTTGGGACGGTGTGAAAGGAGCGACACCTGCTGTCGGAATCCGGGATTGGACATTGTTAAGGGAGTTTGAATGTTCTGATCACAGTCGGTGCAATGGTTGTTATGGAGGGTGATTCACTGTTTTTTGTTCCTGATTTGTAGTGCATACGTGTCCTCAGAACTGGATCGATAACGAAAATCGGTGTTATTTCACATCTTCCTTGGAGAAAACATATGATGGAGCAAGGGATCATTGTTCAAACTTGGATGCAAGGCTCCTCGAAATAAATTCAAAAGAGGAAGAGGTAAGTGATTCCCAGGGTGTAAGACAGATCGAAACATTCCACACCGTCCCATCACACACTCCCGGGGATAGACACAGTGAATCTCCCACTAGGACCAGTATCTGAACCCGGTTTATCATCACTGGCATGTGACGTGAAATTTGTTAACTTAGCATCAGCAATTCAATGCAATGCATAATTTAACAGAGAGAGAGAAAATAATAATAAATATAAAATAAAGCATAATAAAAATGAACAAGTAAATCAAACACGTATATTGAATTGATTATTAAAAATCTAAAAAAAAACAGAAATGGTCTACATTATAAAAAGTGAGGTAGTGTACAATGTTTCCAGTCCATTTAGGAATCGGATGGCAGAGGAGAAGAAGCTGTTCCTGAATCACTGAGTGAGGGCCTTCAAGCTTCTGTATCTCCTACCTGATGGTTACAGAGAGAAATGGACATGCCCTGGCTGGTGGAGGTCTTTAATAATGGACACTGCCTTGCTGAGACTCCGCATCCTGAAAATGTCCTGGGTACTTTGTAGACATGCGCCCACGATGGAGCTGACTAGATTTGCAAACTTCCGCAGCTCTTTCGGCCCTATGCAGTAGCCCCTCCATACCAGACAGTCATGCAGCCTGCCAGAATGCTCTGCACGGTACAATTATGGAAGTTTTTGATTCTGACAGTATGAAGTCCCTTCACGGCGTCCCGTCAGACTCTCCCTGGGTCAGGCACAGAGTGAAGCACCCACAAAGCCGTCCCATCACCCATTCCTGGGATATGACACTGGATGTTTCCATGTCTATGCCATCTCTTCAAATTTTCCCGTGGCCAGACATGGGGAGAGGCGCAATGTCACCGTTAGGTTCTACCAGCATGCTTTGCCTGGTGTGTGAGGGCGATACTGCCGTCGGCCAGGCCAATCCGAGAAAAGCTTGTTTGTGTGGTCGTGTTGCCCGGTTACAAATCAATCCTACGAAATAACGAGCAGTTCACCATTTGCAATTAAACGGTTGGGCTTTATGATTCTTCATTTAACTACAGGGTTAGTCTAGAAAACAATTTTACCATTTTAACGAAACAGTCCAACGCGCTCCTTGGATCTCACTGTTTTCCCGTCCGTCCGTTCTCCATCGATTTCTCCCGTGTGTGGTCGACTCCCGACCCCATTCCAAGTCCGCTCAGACCTGCAGTCTACGATTACCCCGATCTGGCATCTTCTCTTTCCATCTTCTGCCGAACAAAACCCCGCAAGTTCCCCGCTCACGGGCTCACAGGAAAGAAAACCCCTCCCATCAGCGGACGCCACACATTCCAAAGCACCCGTTATCTCTCGTCATAACACAAACACACTGCTGCTACAGAGAAACCATTACATTAGCAGTGAAACATTTCCCAGGACGTTGCATGCATATTAATGGAAAGGATTTCACTTCACAGGAATTTGTTTCCACCTCTGTCGGCGATGTATACAGAACTTACTGGATTGGAAAATGCAGAGACGGGTGAGGTTTGGACTGTTACAGGTCCGTGGTTTGAGAGTGACACGAGGCCGTGGACAAAGAGAGAGAGTGGGTCAGTGGGATTAGACTGTTCACTGACCCAGGGTTGTCGGGAGAGGGCGGTGCAGTGGGATTGATTTCGGAACTGACTCGGGATTTTCGGGGAGAGGGGTGTAGTGGGATTCGTACGGCTGTGGATCCGGGGCTGGGGGGCGAGCGCAGATCAATGGATTAGTTGTTTTCGACGATCTCAGGTTGGCTGCTGCATCTGTTTCGACTCTGTTGAAATTGTCTAACCCTCTTTGACAGGAATGTGGACTCTAATCTTCTGTACAAGTCCTATAACCGGCCCAGCTGCAGAAAATGCGACGGATCCCGGACATACGATTGCAAAATAAAACGCAGATTCCTCTGCGAGAAGTCGGATATTCCTGCAGAGATCCGAGGTCTCTGTCAACACCCCGTGGGGAGAACCTAAATCAAAGGAATGTATATCACTTCTCCACATTCAATCTACCCCACTCTCAAACCCCTATCCTTTTACTCCTTCACACCCACTCCATCGTACACCAGTCTCCTCCTCTAATCGCATCCACATTCTCCCCCACTACTCTCCCTCTCCCCATCCAGACCACTCTTCACCCTTCCTGCCACTCTCTCCTCCGCTTGCCACAATTACTCCCTCTTTCTACTCTTCTCTTTGCCATTCTCCGCAACACATTCTTCTTCTGCTCTGGCTCTCTCCCCCTCGGACCCCATTCTCGGCCTCTCCTCTCTCCGTTCTCTCCACACACTCTCACCTCAATTCTGTGAACTCTGGCTCTCAATTCCCCAACCCAACCCAAGAGAAAAAGACTGTGCACATTTACCCTCCTTGTGCCCCTCCTGGCTTCATACCCTCGCTCCAAGAACTGTAGACACATCCTTTCTGCTTGCTTTCTGTCCGTAACTCAGACCGTCGAGTCCCGGCAACATCCTCGTAAATCTGCCCCCGCACTCTTCCCAGCTTAGTGGCAGCTTTCCTACAGGAGGGGGACCAGAAGTGAACACCGCCCTCCAAGCGCCGCCTCACCGAAGCCTTGAACAACTTCAACGTGACCCCGGGACGATGCAAAGATGTAAAATTAACGTAAATTGGAAGAATTAATAAATACTGCAATAAAGGTGAATACCGAGGGAGTGTTTAAGTTTTCAGGGAGCGTTCGCAATCTGATGGAGGACGGGAGGCAACTGCTTGTAAATTGTTGTGTTTTCAGGCTCCTGTACCCCCTCCCCGATGGTACCGATGAGCACATGGCATTTCCCGGCGGGAGGGCGTCCTTGCTGGTGGATACGGTCTTCTCGACGTATTCACTTTTGACCATGCCCTCGATGGAGGGGAGGGTTGTTGACGGGCAATAATTGGCAGTCTGAGCCTCAAAGGGAAGGTGACAGCTCACCACACTCCGGTGAATGGGAATGCTGAAATGGGACGCCTGCCGCTGTTCAGTCGGGAACGTGACACCTTCTTCGTGTTTGAGTGAATGTGCAATCTCCACGCAGATGGATTCAACATTCTGCTCCATAGATCCCATATCGTCCCTCACTATCGCCCTGACCTCAGCCTCAATCAAGAGCGCTACCCCACCTCCTTGACATTCCTGCTCATCCTTTCGTATTCCCTGATATCCTTGGGTATTGAATTTCCAGTCCTCTCCTCTTTGCAACCACATCTCCATAACGACCACTAAATCACTCCCATTTGTACTGATTTGGGCCACTGACCTTATTTGGAAAACTACAGACATTCAGATAAAGTGATTTTACACTCATTGTGCATTTAAAATCATGTCATCTTTCTCTCTTTACACTTGAAGTTTCTTCGCGTCGCTTCACTCCACTCTTAACTTTCTATTTTTTATCTTTTGATTTTACTTTAACTTCATCCACACTTTTCTCTTATACCTTATCCATACTCCGCCAATCTATTGCATACTTACCCGCATTATGTGGCTATCTGGGATCCAGGTCCCATCCCGGTTCAGGTCTAGCCCGTCCCATTGGAACAGTTCCCTCCTTCCCCAGTACTGGTGCCAATTTCCCGTGAATTCAAACCCACTTCTCCCACACCAATCCTTGAGCCACGCATTTAACTCTAATCTTCTTTACATTAGGCAAATTTCACATGGCTGAGGCTGTAGCCAGGAGATTGCATCCTTTTTGTTTTAGCTTTTGTTTTTAAGTCCGTAGTTGCTTAATTCCCTCAGCAGAAGCGTTTACATCGATCTACCGATATGTTGCATTTGAAATATTGACTTGGTTTCCACCGCCGCCAGCCGCAAGGTATTCCTCCAATCACCCCTCATGGCAGAAGAAATCCCTCCGAACCTACGGTCTAAATTCTCATCCCTGCATGCTGAGGCCGTCCCCGCAGGCCTTTGTCCCGACCTCACCATCTCTCTCTCCATTCACTCGATCGAGGACTTTCAACATTTGATGAGCGACAATGACGTCACCACTCATTCATCTGAATTCCAGTGAGTACAGGCCCAGATTCATCAAACGCTCCTCAATCCCGGAATCGTTTTCGCGAAACTCCATTTCACCCTTCAGAACGTCAACACATCCTTCCCTACATAAGGTCCAAAAATAGGTCCATAGTACCCAAGATTAGGCCTCCGAAAATCACCTTAAAATTAAATGATCGTCTTTATTTGTTAGTCCTTTGGAAAGCAATGAGACCGCTGTATTTGCCTTCCTCACCACCGACTCCAACAATAAATTAACCTTAAGGAAATCCTGCAGAAGGACTCCCAAATCCCTTTCGGCCGTAGATTGTTGAGTTTTCTCTCAATTTCGAAAATAGTCCGCATTTTTATTTATTCTACCGAATTGCAAGACCATACACTTCCCGGCAGTCTATTCCGTCAGCCATCGCTTTGCCCATTTCCGCAATCGGTCTCAGCCCTTTTGTAGCCCTTCTGTTATTTGAGCCCTACCTGTGGATGGGTAATGTTATGGCCTGCCTGCACTGACTGTGGTTTCCCGATGAGGAAGTCAAACATTCGGTTGCACAGGGAGATACTCTGACCCAGGATTTGAAGCTTGTTGATTATAACTGAGGAAGTGATTGTGCTGAACGCTGAGCTGTTGTCGATAATCCGCAGTCTGATGTAGATATTCCAATTCTACAGACGGACCGAGGCCACTGGGAACCAGGGCAGTCATGCCACTGCAGACCTCTTGTGGAGAGAAACAAGGTCAACGGGGTTAACGTGTTGAGCTGTGCACAGATGCTAATATCCGGGAAATTTTCAAATAATTCGAGAGGCTTTCCGGGTGATAGATTGAACGTACAGAGAGGTAGTTACACGCACGGTGCAGGGCACAAGAAACTATACCTAGCACGAGGGAGCACTGTTTTAATCTGCTTGAAAGCGGTTACAGAGTTGTCAGGGTTTTTTTTTTTGTTTCCGTAGTGTGCGTGGAATTGCCTGCCGGCGCTAGTGGCTGTGGCGGTTACGATAGGATCTTTTAAGAGACTCCTGGACAGGGACATGGAGCCTCGAAAATATGGTGCTATGGTTTACCCTTGGTAGGTTCCAAGATAAGTGCATTTTCGGCAATGCTTTCTGGGCCGATGGGTCTCTATTGTGCAGTTTGTTGATCGGAAATGTTGTGACCGAGCTACACTGACTGTGGGTTCCCAATGGGGAAGTCAAAATTCTGTTGCCGATGGAGATGCACTGCCCCGGATGCTCAGATTGTTGATAAGAACTGAGGAAATTATTCTGCTGAACTTTAAGCTGTTGTCAAGAAACAGCAGCCCGGTGTGGGTATTGCAAATGTCCAGAATGCCCAAGGCCCAATGGAAAGCAAGTCAGATCGTGTCCCACTTGGCTACCACTGGCATGGCTAGGAGGAGTGACGAGGGAGTAGAGGGATAAGGGTTAAAGGGCAGGATCTCCAGGGTAGTGATCTCAGTCTTGAAAACCGAGCACCGTTCACGCCGGGCCAGAGCCAGTGAGATTATACAGTTTACAATTATGGGTGTCAACTAGTTCCAGAGGGATGGGCCCAAAGTGCCAGAACAGTTATTGGAGAGGTTGTGGAGACGGATGTTGATAAGAAATCACAAAAAGATGGAAATCAGATGGTTGAGATCAGTGCAAATATTGTCCCGGGCTGCACACATTTCAATGCAGAAAGATCGACATTGACTGAAAACAGTGCTGAGGATGAGGTAACTGGTTTTACAAACCGAGGCAATTTGTACTGAGGAGAGGCTGTTGAGGGGGAGACATTGCAGTCAATCGTCTGAGATTCCTGGTAAATTGTGGACACCATCGAAAAGGATGAATACAGGACTGAAGGCATTAACGTGCGGATTATAATGGATAAAGTGGTGTTTCCGTGGCAGGAGACAAAGTGTGGGAATGAACGGAGACTTATTGAGGTTTACTGCCGGTCACTCTGCAGGGGCTCTGACAGGAATATTTCAAATGTCATTAGAAACGGGGATGGTGTCGGAGGATTGGCGAATTGCTCATCCGGTTCCATTGTTTGATAAGGGTTCTCAGAGTCAACCTAGCAATGATCGGCCTGTAAGTCTGACGTCAGTGATGTGTAACTTAGTGGAAGGTATCCTTAGAGATGGCATATATAATTATCCGAATGCACAAGGTCTGATTAGGAACAGTCAAAATGGATTTGTGCGAGGACCGTCATGATTGACAAAACCTAATGAATATTTTGAAGAGCTTACAAGGAAATTTGACGAGGGTTATGTAGTGGATGTTGTCTCTATGGACTTCAGTAAGGCCTCTGACACGGTTCCACACGGAAGCTAATTTAGGAAGGTTCAATCGTTAGGTATTAATATTGAAGTAGTAAATGGATTCAATAATGGCTGGATGGGAGATGCCAGAGTGTAATGGTGGATAACTGTATGTCAGGTTGGAGGCCGGTGTCTAGTGGTGTGTCTCAGGGATCTATACTTGGTCCAATGTTGTTTTTCATATATATATATTAATGATCTGGATGATGGGATGGTAAATTGGATTCGTAAATATGTAGATGATATTAAGATAGGAGGCCTTGTATATAATGAAGTCGGTTTTCAATGCTTGCAGTGAGATTTAGGCTAGTTAGAAGAGTGAGCTACAAGATGGCAAATGGAGTTTAATGTTGATAAGTGTGAGGTGCTACTTTTTGGTAGGACTCATCAAAATAAGTCATACATGGTAAATGATAGGGCATTGGCGAATGCAGTAGAACAGAGTTATCTAGGAATTATGGTGCACAGTTCCCTGAAAGTGGAATCGCTTGTGGAGAAGATGGTGCAGAAATCTTTTGGTGTGTTGGCCTTTATATATCAGAGTGTTGAGTGTAGGAGTTTGGATGTAATGTTAAAATTGTACAAGCCTTTGATGAGTCCAAATTGGTAGTATTGTGTACTGTTCTGGTCACTAGAATGTTATCTCCGTTTCAGCAACTAAGTTACAGAGAAATATTGAACAAGTTAGGTCTTTATTCTTTGGAGCGTAGAAGTTTGAAAGAGGGGACGATAGAGGTATTTAGCGTTATGAGGGGTATAGATAGAGTTGACGTGGATAGGCTTTTTCTATTGAGAGTAGGGGAGATTCAAACAAGAGGACATGAGATGAGAGATGGGGGCAAAAGTTTAGGGGAAACGAGAGGGGCTTTACGCAGAGAGTGGAAGCTGTGTGGAACAAGCTTCCTGTAAGAGTGGTAGAGGCAGGATAGATTTAGTCATTAAACAAATGGATGGGTATATGGACAGGAAAGGGATGGGGTTATGGGCTGAGTGCAGGTAGATGGGACAATGTGTTGAGTCAGTGTTCGGAATGGACTAGAAGGGCCGCGATGGCCTGTTTCCGTGCTGTAATTGTTGCATGGTTATTTGGTTATTAAATCTCTTCCTTTCTTTTTGTTTGGTTATAAAAACTCCGATGCAGCTTCTCAGTGACTACAACACTGTTTGTTGATCGGAAATGTTGTGACCGATCTGCACTGACTGTGGTTCCCCATGAGGAAGTCAAACATTCTGTTGCAGAGGGAGATGCACTGTCCCGGATCTGGAGCTCGTTGATAAGAACTGAGGAAATGTTTGCGCTGAACTCTGAGCTGTTGTCATTAAACCACATCCTGACGTCGGTATTGCAATTGTCCAGATGATACAACGCCCAGTGGGGAGCATGGCAGATCGTGATCCATTTGACTACACATGCCATGGGTGGGACAAGAAACGAGGGGATACAGGGAATTAGTTTAAAGGGCAGGACCTTCAAGGTAGTGATGAAACCCAAGTCACGTGCTAGTCAGTCAATAACCAGAAGGTTTATACAGTTCACACTCATGGGTGCCAACCAGTTCCAGATTGATTGGAGCCAGAGTGGCAGAACAGTGACTGGAGAGATCGTGGTGGCGGACGGCCTGAGAGAGCGATGTCCCAGTGGTTGGCTGTTTGGCGGTACGTCTGCCGCTTGACTCAGAAGGGGTGGGGAAGAAGGGACAAGATGTGGTAATCGGGGATTCGTTAGTTAGTGAAACAGACAGGAGGGTCACTGTGCCAGAAAGCGGCTCCTGGATGATGTATTGCTTCCCGCGCGCCAGGGTCCGGGTTATCTCACACCGAGTCCTCAGCATTCGTAAGTGATGTGGACCAAAGCCAGAAGTCTGTTTACTGAAGAGGTGTGATTAATTTCCTTCTGAATTTTCTGAGGGAGAAGCATAATTCACATGCATCCGTATCACAAACAGCTGGAGATAATGGCTGGGATGCCTGCAGAGAAGAGCTGTCTGAAGTTTCTGGTAATTATACATAATGAGCAGTTTAGATATGTCCCAGAGAATAGGTTATTCTCAAATGGCAACGGTAGGCAACCGTGGCTGACGAATAAGTTTAAGGATGGCAGTTAAACCCTGGAATGTTCTAGGGTTATATGTTCTATATAAGGTGGCAAATATGAGTGGGAAGATGGACGATTTGAAAGCTTTTAAAATCGAACAAAAGGCAACGAAAAAGGCTATAAAATTGGAATAAAAGTGGAATATTGTGGCACAGGATCCAATAATATTAATCTGGATACTATAAGTTTATTTTTCAGTGATGCAACGTTTAATAGGAAGGTGAGAGTTGATTTTGATCCACTGGAAAATAATGCTGGTGACACAAACCAGATTAATGAGTGACAGAAATGGCAGATGAGCGCAATCTGTGCTTTGCATAGTTCTTCACAGTAGTGGGAACTAGCAGTGCACCAGACACCAGTCAGGGTCAGCGAGAAGGCGTGAGTGTCATTGCGATTACAAAGTGTAATGTGCGAGGCGAATAAAACTCAAAGGTCTTACGTGGGTAAGTCGACTGGAACAGACAACCCACATCTCAGAGTCCTGAGAGAGGTTGCGAAAGGAAAACGGATGCATTGGTCATAATCTTCAAATTCACCTAATTCCTGGAGGGCTGGAAAATTGCTGATATCGCCCCACTCTTTGAGCAGTAAGGAAGACTAAAGAACTGAAATTATAGGCCAGTCAGCCTAACCGCAGTTGATGAGAAAGTGTTGAAATCTATTATTAAGGATGAATTCTCGAGGTTCTTGGAGAGGAATGATGAAGTAAGTCAAAGTCAGCATGGTTTCTGCTGAGAGAAATCTTGCCTGTCAAGCCTGTTTGAGTTCTTAGAGGAAGTAACGAACAGGGTGGACACAGGAGAGGCAGTGGATGTCACTGTGAGTGTCTGTGTGTGTGAATCCTGCCGGACAAGCCTGTTAGAGTTCTCAGAGGGAGTAACAAACCGAGTGGACACATGAGAGACTGTGGATGTCACTGTGAGTGTCTGTGAGTGTGAATCCTGCCGGACAAGCCTGTTAGAGTTCTCAGAGGGAGAAACAAACAGAGTGGACACAGGAGAGACAGTGGATGTCACTGTGAATGTCTGTGAGTGTGAATCCTGCCGGACAAGCCTGTTAGAGTTCTCAGAGGGAGTAACAAACAGAGTGGACACAGTAGAGACAGTGGATGCTTCTCTCTTGGAATTTCAGAAGGTATTTGATAAGGTGCCAGAAAAGAGGCTCCTTAACAAGACAAAATCCCGTGGCGTTAAGGGAAGGACACTGTCATGGAGAGAGAAACGTCTGGCAGGCAGGAGGCAGCGAGAAGGAATAACAGGGGGCTTTTTCTGGTTGGCTGCCAGTGACTGGTGGTGTTTCCCAGTAGACAGTAATCAGCCCACATTTTTCACATTGTTTGATAATTATTTGCATAATGATTTGAATGGTTCTGAGGCAAATTTAGCGGATGTTACAAAGATAGGTCGAGGAGCAGTTAGTGCTGAGAAAGCAAAACGATTGCAACAGGACTTAGACAAATGGGAAAAATTGCAGGAATGTGGCATAAGGAATTCAGTGTTCGGGAATATATGATAATGCCTTTTGGTAAAAGTAACATTAGGGGAATTATTTAAATGTGGAGAAGTTTCAAATATCAAACAGGAGTCTGTTTACTGAAGAGGTATTATTAAATTCCTTCTGAATTTTCTGGGGGAGAAGCATAATTCACATGTATCAGTATCACAAACAGATGGAGATAATGGCTGGGATGCCTGCAGAGAAGTGCTGGCTGACGTTTCTGGTAATTGTACAGAATGAGCAGTTTAGATACGTCCCACAGAATAGGTTATACTCAAATGGCAACAGTAAGCAACCGTGGCTGACGAATAAATTTAAGGACTGCAGTTAAACCCTGGAAAGATCTTATAAGGTGGCCAAAATGAGTGGGAAGATGGATGATTTGAAAGCTTTTAAAATCGAACAAAAGATAACGAAAAAGGCAAAAAAATGGAAGTAAAAGTGGAATACTGTGGCACAGTATTCAATATTATTAATCTGGATAGTATAATTTTCTTTCAATGATGCAAAGGTTAATAGGAAGATGAGAGTTGATTTTGATCCACAGGAAAATAATGCTGGTGACACAAACCAGATTAATGAGTGACAGAAATGGCAGATGAGCGCAATCTGTACTTTGCATAGTTCTTCATAGTAGTGGGAACTAGCAGTGCACCAGACACCAGTCAGGGTCACGGAGCAGGCGTGAGTGTCATTGCGATTACAAAGTGCAATGTGCGAGGCGAATAAAACTCAAAGGTCTTACGTGGGTAAGTCGATTGGAACAGACAACCCACATCTCAGAGTCCTGAGTGTGGTTGCCAAAGGAAAACGGATGCATCGGTCATAATCTTCAAATTCACCTAATTCCCGGAGGGCTGGAAAATTGCAGATATCGCTCCGCTCTTAATGCAGTAAGGAAGACTAAGAACTGAAATTGTAGGTCAGTCAGCCGAACCGCAGTTGATGAGAAAGTGTTGAAATCTATTATTAAGGATGAATTCTCGAGGTTCTTGGAGAGGAATGATGAAGTAAGTCAAAGTCAGCATGGTTTCTGCTGAGAGAAATCTTGCCTGTCAAGCCTGTTAGAGTTCTCAGAGGAAGTAACAAACCGTGTGGACACAGGAGAGACAGTGGATGACACTGTGAGTGTCGGTGAGTGTGAATCCTGCCGGACAAGCCTGTTAGAGTTCTCAGAGGGAGTAACAAACCGAGTGGACACAGGAGAGACTGTGGATGTCACTGTGAATGTCTGTGAGTGCGAATCTTCCCGGACAAGCCTGTTAGAGTTCTCAGAGGGAGTAACAAACCGAGTGGACACAGGAGAGACAGTGGATGTCACTGTGAATGTCTGTGAGTGTGAATCCTACCGGACAAGCCTGTCAGAGTTCTCAGAGGGAGTAACAAACCGAGTGGACACAGGGGGAACAGTGGATGTCACTGTGAGTGTCGGTGAGTGTGAATCCTGCCGGACAAGCCTGTTAGAGTTCTCAGAGGGAGTAACAAACAGAGTGGACACAGTAGAGACAGTGGATGCTTCTCTCTTGGAATTTCAGAAGGTATTTGATAAGGTGCCAGAAAAGAGGCTCCTTAACAAGACAAAATCCCGTGGCGTTAAGGGAAGGACACTGTCATGGAGAGAGAAACGTCTGGCAGGCAGGAGGCAGCGAGAAGGAATAACAGGGGGCTTTTTCTGGTTGGCTGCCAGTGACTGGTGGTGTTTCCCAGTAGACAGTAATCAGCCCACATTTTTCACATTGTTTGATAATTATTTGCATAATGATTTGAATGGTTCTGAGGCAAATTTAGCGGATGTTACAAAGATAGGTCGAGGAGCAGTTAGTGCTGAGAAAGCAAAACGATTGCAACAGGACTTAGACAAATGGGAAAAATTGCAGGAATGTGGCATAAGGAATTCAGTGTTCGGGAATATATGATAATGCCTTTTGGTAAAAGTAACATTAGGGGAATTATTTAAATGTGGAGAAGTTTCAAATATCAAACAGGAGTCTGTTTACTGAAGAGGTATTATTAAATTCCTTCTGAATTTTCTGGGGGAGAAGCATAATTCACATGTATCAGTATCACAAACAGATGGAGATAATGGCTGGGATGCCTGCAGAGAAGTGCTGGCTGACGTTTCTGGTAATTGTACAGAATGAGCAGTTTAGATACGTCCCACAGAATAGGTTATACTCAAATGGCAACAGTAAGCAACCGTGGCTGACGAATAAATTTAAGGACTGCAGTTAAACCCTGGAAAGATCTTATAAGGTGGCCAAAATGAGTGGGAAGATGGATGATTTGAAAGCTTTTAAAATCGAACAAAAGATAACGAAAAAGGCAAAAAAATGGAAGTAAAAGTGGAATACTGTGGCACAGTATTCAATATTATTAATCTGGATAGTATAATTTTCTTTCAATGATGCAAAGGTTAATAGGAAGATGAGAGTTGATTTTGATCCACAGGAAAATAATGCTGGTGACACAAACCAGATTAATGAGTGACAGAAATGGCAGATGAGCGCAATCTGTACTTTGCATAGTTCTTCATAGTAGTGGGAACTAGCAGTGCACCAGACACCAGTCAGGGTCACGGAGCAGGCGTGAGTGTCATTGCGATTACAAAGTGCAATGTGCGAGGCGAATAAAACTCAAAGGTCTTACGTGGGTAAGTCGATTGGAACAGACAACCCACATCTCAGAGTCCTGAGTGTGGTTGCCAAAGGAAAACGGATGCATCGGTCATAATCTTCAAATTCACCTAATTCCCGGAGGGCTGGAAAATTGCAGATATCGCTCCGCTCTTAATGCAGTAAGGAAGACTAAGAACTGAAATTGTAGGTCAGTCAGCCGAACCGCAGTTGATGAGAAAGTGTTGAAATCTATTATTAAGGATGAATTCTCGAGGTTCTTGGAGAGGAATGATGAAGTAAGTCAAAGTCAGCATGGTTTCTGCTGAGAGAAATCTTGCCTGTCAAGCCTGTTAGAGTTCTCAGAGGAAGTAACAAACCGTGTGGACACAGGAGAGACAGTGGATGACACTGTGAGTGTCGGTGAGTGTGAATCCTGCCGGACAAGCCTGTTAGAGTTCTCAGAGGGAGTAACAAACCGAGTGGACACAGGAGAGACTGTGGATGTCACTGTGAATGTCTGTGAGTGCGAATCTTCCCGGACAAGCCTGTTAGAGTTCTCAGAGGGAGTAACAAACCGAGTGGACACAGGAGAGACAGTGGATGTCACTGTGAATGTCTGTGAGTGTGAATCCTACCGGACAAGCCTGTCAGAGTTCTCAGAGGGAGTAACAAACCGAGTGGACACAGGGGGAACAGTGGATGTCACTGTGAGTGTCGGTGAGTGTGAATCCTGCCGGACAAGCCTGTTAGAGTTCTCAGCAAACCGAGTGGACACAGGAGAGACAGTGGATGTCACTCTCTTGGAATTTCAGAAGGTATTTGATAAGGTGCCACACAAGAGGCTCCTTAACAAGACACAATCCCGTGGCGTTAAGGGAAGGACACTGTCATGGATAGAGAAACGTCTGGCATGCAGGAGGCAACGAGAAGGAATAACAGGGGCCTTTTTCTGGTTGGCTGCCAGTGACTGGTGGTGTTCCCCAGTAGACAGTAATCAGCACACATTTTTCACATTGTTTTATAATTATTTGAATAATGATTTGAATGGTTCTGAGGCAAATTTTGCGGATGTTACAATGATAGGTGGAGGGGAAGGTAGTGCTGAGAAAGCAAAACGATTGCAACAGGACTTAGACAAATGGGAAAAATAGCAGGAATGTGGCATAAGGAATTCAGTGTTCGGGAATATATGATAATGCCTTTTGGTAAAAGTAACATTAGGGGAATTATTTAAATGTGGAGAAGTTTCAAACACCATAGGTGCAGAGGGACTGGTTGAGTCTGGGTTTAGAAGGCAAATGCAATGTTGGCATTTATTTCAAGGGGAAACGAATATGTAAGAAAAGAGATGACGGGGAGACCTTTTAAGCAACAACAAGAGCGCACTTGGAGTATTGGCAAAAGATTTGGGCTCCATATCTCAGAAAGGATGTGTCGTCTTTGCAGAGAGTCCAGACGAGGATTACGAGGAAAATTCTGGAAATGAAGGGGTTAACATATAAGGAGCGTTCGGCAACTTTGGGCCTGGACTCACTGGAATTCAGAAGAATACGGGATAATCTAGTTGAAACTACCGAAAGTTGAAAACACTGGATTGGGTTTATGTGGAGATGATGTTTCCTCTGTTGGGGATATCCAGAACTGGAAGGCCTACGCCCAAAATTGCGAGGTGTCCTTTCAGACCAGAAGCAAAGAGCAGTGCTTGCAGCTGGACAGAAGCGAGTAAGCGGAATGTTCTGCCACAAACCATGGTGGAAGCCAAGCCAGTCATTATATCTATGGGGACTGTTTGACATGATTTCCAATGTCAGCGATTACATTTTTTTCTAAGGGAACCAACACGACTCGTAATACCACAAATGAGACCTCTCCAGTGCCTTGCAAAGCCTAAAACATAAATCTTTACTCTTATTTGCTGGACATCTGGAAATGAATGCGAACATTGCATTTGTTTTCCTTACGACTGCCGACAGTTGTAAATTAAATGTGAAGGACTAATGCACCAGGACTCCAAATCCCATTGCGCCGCAGATTGTTGATTTTGTTTAAGAAAATAGACTACACTTTTATTTTTTTTTCCGGCAAAATGCATGAACATACATTTCCAGGCACTGCATTCCATCTGCCAGTACTTTGATCAGTTTTCTAATCTGTATAAGCTGGGCAGCTTCTCTGTTAATTCAACACTACCTGTAGATCGGAAATGTTATGGCCGATCTGCACGGACTGTGGTGTCTCGATGAGGAAGTCAAACATTATTTTGCAGAGGGAGATACAACGGCCCGGGATTTGGAGCTTGTTGATTAGAACTGAGGAAATGACTATGTTGAACGCTGAGCTGTTTTTCAATAAAGCACAGCCTGACGTAAGTATTGCTATTGACTAGATGGTCCAAGGCCCAGTGCAGAGCAAGTAAAATTTTGTTCCTTGTGAGTATTAATGACAGGGATAGGTTCTTGCCTGACTAGCACGTGGCACGGAATTCAAAACTGAGATCACTACTCTGGATATCTTGACCTTTAACCTAACTCCTCCCACTGCCTCGTCATTCGTCATACCCATGCCATCGGTGTCCAAGCCAAACACGGTCTGACTTAGAAACATAGAAACATAGAAAACCAACAGCAGCAAACAGGCACTTCGGCCCACAAAGTTGTGCCGTACATGTCCCTACCTTACGAATGACTAGGCTTACGCATTGCGCGCTATTTTACTAAGCTCCACGTACCTATTCAAAAATCTCTTAAAAAACTCTATCGTATCAGCTTCCACCACCGCTGCCGGCAGCCCATTCCACGCATGCACCACTCTGAGTAAAACACTTATTCCTGAATTCGCCTTTGTAACTTCTCCTCAGCAGCTTAAACCTCTTGTGTCCTCTTGTGGCAACCATTTCAGCCTTGGCGAAAAAGAAAGAAAAAACTCTGATTATCCACACGATCAATGTCTGTCATTATCTTATACACATCTGTCAGGTCACCTCTGTCCTCCGTCGATCCAAGGAGAAAAGGCCGAGTTCACTCAAACTATTCTCATGGGACATACTCCCCAATCCAGACAACATCTTTGTAAACCTTCACTGTACCCTTTCATGGCTTCCACGTTTATCCTGTAATGAGGCGACCAGACCTGAGCACAGTACTCCAAGTTGTTTCCGACCTGGGTCCTGTATAACCGTGCCATTACCTCTTAGCTCCTAAATGTAATTCCACGATTGATGATTCCACCATCCGTCTTCTTAACGACTGAGACAAACTGCGCAGCTGTTTTGAGCGTCCTATGGACTCGGACCCCATGATTCCTCAGATTGTCCACACTGATTAATACTAGATTAATAGAGATTATTACCATCTATAATACTATAAACTACAATACTATAGATTAATATCATATTCCGCCATCATTTTTGATCTACCAAAATAAACCACTTCACACTCATCTGGGCTGGACATTTGCCACTTCTCAGCCCAGTTTTGCATTAGCTCAATACCCCGCTGAAAACTCTGACAGTCCTCTACATTATCCACAACACCACCATCATTTGTGTCATCAGCTAACTTACTAACCCATCCCTACACTTCCTCATCCAGGTCATTTATAAAAATCACGAAGAGTAAGTGTCCCAGAACTGATCCCTGAGGTACACCACTAGTCAACGTCCTCTATGCAGAATATGACCCACCTACAACCGCTCTTTCCCTTCTGTAGGCAAGACTGTTCTGGATCCACAAAACAATGTTCCCTTCAATCACATCCCTCCTTCCTTTCTCAATGAGCTTTGTATGGGGCATCTTATCAAATGCCTTGCTAAAATCCATATAGACTACATCTGCTACTCTTCCTTTATCAAAGTGTTTAGACACATCCTCATGAAATTCAGTCAGGCTCGTAAGGCAGGACACACCCTTGACAAAGCCATGCTGACCATTCCTAATCATATTATACCTCTCCAGATGTTCATAACTTCTGTCTCTCAGGTTCTTCTCCAACAGCTTACCAATCACGAGGTAAGGCTCACTGGTTTATAATTTCCTGGGCAATCTCAACTCCCTTTCCTGAATAAAGTAAAAACAGCCACAACTCTCTAATCCTCTGGAAGCTCTCACGTCCGAACTGATGATTCAAAGATCATCGCCAGAGACTCAGCAATCCCCACCCTCGCCTTCCACAGTAGCCTGGTGTACTTCAAATTCTGTCCCAGAGACTTTTCTAAACTGATGATTTTCAAAAGCACCAGCACATCCTCTTTCTTAATATTTGCATGTTCAAGGTTTTAGTTCTGATGCAACTCATCACTACAATCACCAGGATCCTTTTCCATAGTGAATACTGAAGCAAAGTATTCAGAAAGTACATCTGCTATTTCCTCCGGTTCCAGCACACGTTCCCACTTGTCGTACTTGATTGATGCTATTCTTTCACGTCTTATCAACTTGCTCTTCATATACTTGTAGAATGCCTTGGTGTTTTCCTTAATCCTGCCCGCCAAAAGAATTATCATGGCCCCTTTCTAGCTCTCATAATTTCCTTTTTAACCTCCTTCCTGTTAGACTTGTAATCATCTAGATTTGCAACATTAGTTAGCTCTTTGAACCTTTTGTAAGATTTTCTTTTCTTCTTGACGAGAGTTATTACTGCCTTCGTACAGCACAGTTCCTGTACCCTACCCTAACTTCACTGTCTTATTTGCCTGTCTCATTGGTACGCACCTATGCAAAACTACAAACGAATATCTCTTGAACATTTGCCACATTTCTTCCATTCTTTTCCCTGAGGAGACTGTTTCCACTTCAAGCTTCCAATTTCCTTCCCGATAGCCTCATCATTCAACTTTATTCAGTTAAACGCTTTCCCGACTTGTCTGTTCCTATCTCTCTCCATAACTATTGGACAGATGATAGATTTATCATCACTATCTCGAAAACGCTCTCCCACTGAGAGATCTGACACCTGACCAGGTTCTTTTCCCAATATTGAATCAAGTACAGACTCTCCTCTTGTAGGGTTATCTACATATTGTGTCACGAAACCTTCTTGAACACACCTACCAAACTGCACCCCATCTAAAACCCTTGTTATCGGCTCGAGGTTATTGCGGAGGGGTGGAAGCCAGATTGCCAGAACAGTTCATGGAGAATTTGTGGAGGCAGATGGTTGGAAGACCTACGACAACGTTCGGAATCAAATGGTTGCGGTCAGTGCAACTCGTGTCCTGAGCGACACACATTTCAAAGTGGAAGGATCGTCGGGAAAGCCGATAATAGTGCTGACGATAAAGTAACTTGTTTACAAATAGCGGCAAAGGATGTCTGGGCGAAATTAAAGTCAGTCGGCTGAGCTGCAACTCAAAACGGTGGAGAAAATCGAGAAGGATAAAATAATAAAAAAATATGAAAATGATGAACACAGGACTGAATGTGTGGATTTTGAATGTGCGCGGTAACCAAAACACAATGCTGATCTTGCAGGTTGGCACGTATGATGTTGCAAGCATCAATAACGGCTGAAATGTTTTAGCTGGAAACTTAATGCTCAAAGATACATATTCTGTCGAAGGCACAGCCAGGAATGCAGAGAGCGTGTCTGGGCTCTGTTGGAAAAAGCCAAATTAAATTATAAGAAAGAGAGGCCATCCAAGCAACAGAGACAAAATGCTGGAAGAACTCAGCAGGCCAGGGAACATCTATGGGAAAGAATACAGACGACGTTTCGGGCCGAGTCCTTTCAGCAGTGACTTGGGGTCGTTAGGTGTTGCGTCATTGAGTGTAGGGATACAGTAATGGTCGGGCAAAAACATCTGATCAGAATTTGATACAGTCACACAAACAGTGGTAAGGATCTGGCCTACAAAGTACAACAGGGCATGGAAAATACATGCCAAAAGGGCAAATTTGCAATCGTCATGGGGAACTACAATATGCAGGTAGATTGTGAAAATCAGGTTGCTGTTGGATTCCAGGGGAGGCATTTCTAGAATGCCTACAATTTGATTTTTTTTCAGCAGTCCCAACTAGGGATCATCTATTCTGCATTGGTTGTTAGTCAGTCAACCATATCTGATCGGAGAGTTGAGACAGACGAACCCTCGCGGATAAGTGATCAAATTATGAAAAGTTTCATCCTTCAGTTTAGAGGAAGAAACTTAAATCAGATGTATCAGTATTACAGTGGAGGAAAAGAAAAATAATACAGAGGCATGAGGATAATATTGGTTAGAATTGAATGGAAAAGGACACTGGCAGGGATGACGGCAGAACAGCAATGGCTGGAATTTCAGTCAGAATTTCGGAATGAATAGGACATGTACATCCCAAACAGGAAGATCTGTTCAAAAGGAGGTTCCGAGGCTGTCCACTGTTCTGTTCAGATAGGCCTATCATGTGTTTCCTGTCGTGTGTGCAATGTCACCAACTCGTCCCCGCCCACCCCTGTCCTCTCGATCCTTCCTCTTCCATCTGTACCACAACGGGTCTCAGACACACAGACACAGCCGCGCAGTCTCTGAGGCAGACACAATTCAGACTGCTGGAACGGCCAGAGGTAGGGAGCTGGTGCGGAAGGGAGGAGTAGTGTGAGAGGGAGAGAAAGAGCGGATGAGTTGTGAGGGTTGGAGTGAGGCAGACGGAGGGAGAGGGCAGGTTAGGACAAATAGGGGAGAGGGAAAGAGGAACGGTGTGGGAATGAGAAGAGGAACCGAAAGAGGGTGTGGAGGGAAGGGGAGAGAAATTGAGAAAGGAGACGGATAGAACGAGGGGGAGGGCGGGAAATGGGGATGTGAGAATGTGAGGGACGGCCTGGTATTGCGAGCTAAAAAGCACCTAAACACTTCCCCACCCTCGAAAAGTCGGAGGGAGGAAAGAATGGCGGGAGATCTGGAAGGTGAGAGAGTGGCAATGGGAGAGTGACGGGGAAGGAGAGAGAGAGAAATGTAGAGGTGGGTGAGAGAGAGAGAGAATCCCGTGCGATAAGGAAGAGAAGATAGACGAGGAAGTCTAGGAAGCCTAGAGTATGTTGGGGGTGTGACCTCTGGCTAGTTAGTCTCGAAGTCTGGGTCCTCCCACTATTTCTCGCCACCCCGCCCCGCCACTCTCATCTCTCTCAACCACCCTCTCGCAAAACTCAATCTCTCTCCTCCCCGCACTTCCTCACCCATCTGTCGGTCCCTCCCTTTATCGGCGGGCCATTAGGTGTTCGTGGGCGACGGTCTGCCACTCCGGGTTTCCTCTCCCCACGGTCGCATCCCTTTCAGAAACTCAAAGGCTATACAGGATGGACGAGAGCGAGAACTACGCGAACATGCGGCTCAGAGGATCGGACCCACAAGCTCCTTCGAGAGGTGAGAGGTGCAGAGAGAGGGAGAAAGGTTACCGCTCTCTTTTACCCCGGGAGTGTGAGATAGGACAGTGTTGACGGAGCTGCTTCTGTGCTTGACCGCTGAGAGGCGGGGTGCTCGATCGGTGCTCAGGGCTCTTTACTCGGTGTCTGACCCCAGGAGCATATGACGAGTCGCATTGAAATGAGCTGCATTCAGTGACTGACACAGAGATCTGTGAAGGGACGGTATGGAGAGACCTTCACTGTGTTTCTGTCCAGGAAATGTGCGATAGGACTTGTTGGGAAGAGTTTCACTCTGCGTCTGACCTGGGAGTGTGTGATGGGACGGTGTGGAGGGAGATTCACTCTGTCTCTGACCCCCGGTGTGTGTGATGTGACGGTGTGGAGGGAGATTCACTCTGTCTCTGACCCCCGGTGTGTGTGATGTGACGGTGTGGAGGGACCTTCACTCTGTGTCTGACCCCGGGAGTGTATGATGTGAAGATAACGAGGTAGCCTCACCCTGATTCTCACCCTCAGTGTTGTGTTCCCAGCTGAACCAGTTGTATCGTACGTGGAACTGAATGTCACGGCCCTGTCCGGAGAGATGGAGGTCAGTTTCATCTTTCATTGATTGTACCTGTTTCAGTGACGTGTCCATTCCTATCGAGAGATGTCAGGGCAAACGTGCAATTGACCCCAATGTTTCGCTGCTGTAGAATAGGTCAGAGAGAACCCAAGGTACCTGCCATGATGAAGTAGCTCTGTGGGAGGGTGGGTCCTGGGACGTACAGTGAGGATTCAGCATCTTTGGAGCGGGGGAGAGGGGAGGTGTTTCGTGTGGATGGTGCCTTCGTGAGGGGATGTGTGGACAGTGCCCTGTGGGATGGGGTGAGGAGGCTGTGCTGTGGGAGGGGGCGCTGAGGAGAGGATACTCTGAGATACGTAGAGTGGTGGGTGTGGCTTGGAATTCGGTGAGGGGTGTTCGCTGTGGGAGTGGTCGCTGAGGGGAAAAGGACATTGAGGAGGGAGCACGGTGGGGAGGACGGAGCGGACGGAACGCCGTGGGAGGGCTCGGAGAGGAGGGACCTCTGTGGGAGGGTCGCTGAGCAGGGGGTGGTCTGGGGGGCGTGGAGTGGCGGGTGTGCCATGGAATTCGGTGAGTAGGGATTGTTGTGGGTGTGGTGCCTAAGGAGAAAGGATCACAGGAGCATTGTGTAAGGCACGGAGCGGACGGTACGCCCTGGGAGTGGTCACACCTCCGTGTGAGGGTCAGTAAGACGGGAACACCATTGGAGGAGGCGAAAAGGAGAAACACTGTCGAACAGTAGAAAGAATATCTCAACTTTAGAACCACCTTTCTCTCTGTTCTCTTCTTTCTGTCGCAACCTCACTCTCCTCCTCTCCCCGCATTCCCTCCCTTCCCTCCTCTCCTCTGCCCTCCACCACCCTTCTCCCACACCACTTTCTGCTCTCCACTTTTTCACCACTTTTTCCCACTCCGCTTTCCTCCCTTCCCCCTCTCTGCCCACTCGCCCTAAACTCGCTTGTCTATCAATATCCCTCTATCTCTCTCCATCCGTCTCTCTACCCCCTTGCATTCTCCCCTCCTCCCCAACCTATCCTACTTTCCCCAATATCAACCATACTGCCCTTCTTTCACTTGCTTCACTTTCCAAACTCGCCCCTCCGACTCACTACCCCTTTCTCCCTTCTTCACTCTCGCTCTCTCCTTCTCACTCTTTCCCTTATTATTTGTTCATTCTCTCACCTCCAGCTATCTCCCTCCCCCTTATCTCCCTGTTCTCGTCCCTCGCCCCATTTTCCAATTATCTCCCACTCCACAACCTCTTTTCTCTTTCGGTCCCTTCCCCTTTTACCCCTCTCGCTCAGTCTTTCTCCTATACCTTCCCCTCTCTCCCAATCCCTCTCTCTCTTCCTCTGTTTCTTACCCTCTCGGTCTCCCACTTTTCTCTCTTACCCTCACTCTCCTATCTCCTTCCGCCCTCCTCGCTTTCTCTCGTCTCTCTCCCTCTCGACTCACTCATACCCTCTACCTCCGCTCTCTCATCCACTGCCCCTTACCCTCTCGGTCTCCCACATTTCTCCTGCCATCACTCTCCTATCCCTCCACTGTCTTTGCTCTCTGACGTCAGTCTCCCTCCACCCTCACTCTTACCATCTATCTCCACTCTTTCTTTCTCTGCCACTCTCTCAGTCTCCCCAGCCATTCTCATTCTAATTCTCTCTCTCCTACATTACCGCTCATTGCCTCTATCGCTTACCACAGTCTTCTCTTTTCCATCCCTCTCTCATCCTCTCTCAACACTTTCTTCCCCCGATCCCGCACCTTCTTTCTCTCTGGCTCTCATCGTTTCCCTCCTATACTTAACCCACACTCTCCCTGCTCTCTCTTCGTTGTCTCTGCTCTCTCTCTCTGTCCTCACTCCTCTTTCTATTACCTTCTCTTTCATTCTCCCTCGCTCTGCGTCCCAGGTGGTTTGAGCTCCATCTACGAAGATGTGAACGTTCCGAACGACGAGCCCGTCATCGATAAAGATCAGGCTCCTCCCATTGCCGCGAGACCGCGTGAGCTGCTAACCAATGCCCAAACAGGTCAGAGTTCACAATTATGACGCCCCTGTGGACATGTCACGTGTTATATGATGAAGTGTGTGTATTTTTAAGTATTTCAAATTTCTCTCCTTCAGCCACTTTTCTGGCATCTCGTTCTACATACCGACCATCATTTGGGTACAAAAATTAGTCACCAGGGTAGCTAATTAAATTTCTTCTCTTTCTCACCTTCGCCGTGTACACTCTCGTCCGTGATTGTACTGGATGTGACCCTCTTGACATTGTACACAGCTGTGAGGTCACCCGTACACTCCAAGGTCAACGCCCCTCTGTGAGGTCACTCTTAAGCTCCAAGGAATCAAGTCCTGAAATGCCTGACATCACTTCGTAACTCAATCCTTCGAGCTCGGGCAACATCATGGTTAATCTCCCTCTGCACTCTTTCCAGCTGAGTGGCATCTTTCCCACAGCAGGGCGAACCAAGACTGAGCACCGAAATCCGAGTGCCTCCTCGCCGGCGTATTGTACAACTGGGATGTGACCTCCCGACTCCCGTACTCAGTGTCCTGACTGATGAAGGCTAGCGTGTCAAACGCCTTCTTCACCGCCCTGTCTACCTGTAACTCCCGTCCTCCTACAGACTCCTTCATGGCTCAAAGCTTCCAGCAATCTTCATGCCGTCTGCAAACTGCAACCGGCGTATTAATTCATTCATCCAAGTCTTTGACATAATAGAAAAGTAATCGGACACATCAAGACCCTGTGGAACACCACAGGACACCGTCTTCCAACATGGAATACCTACAGCACAACACAGTCCCTTCTGCCAACAAATTGTGCCGAACATGCCCCTACCATAGAAATTACTAGACTTCCCGTTAGCCCTCTATTTTGCTAAGTTCCATGTACCCGCCCTGGTGTCTCTGAAAACACCCTATTTCTGTGTGCAGCGTATCTATCCATCTTTCTATAAAAGACCCGAGGGTATCTTACCCTAAACGAGATACAACGTTGGAAAAATGTACGTGTATTCACATTAGTGGGAGAAATAAACGAACGGACTATTGTTTAGATAGACAGAACATTCAAAATGCAGAAGTGCTGAAGGTCAGTCTCCAGTTTGAGTCGGGGGTGGAGAAGGCGAGTGCAATGTTGCCATTGATTTCTAGAGGTACAGAATATAAGAACAGGGCTGTGATGTTGAGGCACTCGGAGACCACACTTGGAGTATTCTCTGCGGTTAGGGGCTCGTTATGGATATGCTGACATTGGAGAGGTTTCAGGGAAGATTCACCAGAATGGTTCCAGGAATGAGAGGGTTACTGTATGAGTAACATCTGGAGCTTTTGGGCTGTATTCCCTGGAGTTCAGGAGAATGGGGGGCAGGATCTTTTAGAAACTTTCCGAATGTTATAAGGCCTGAATATATTAAATATGGTGTTATTTCCCATGATAGGGAAGACTAGGACAAGAGGTCACGACTTCAGGATTGAAGATGGTCCCTTTAGAACAGAGATGCAGCTAAATTACAAGTTAGTCAGAGACTGGTAAAGCTGTGGAATTTGTTGCCACAAGCGGCTGTGGAGGCCAAATCATTTGGTTCATTTAAGGCAGAGATCGATAGTTTCTTGATTAGTCGGGATATCGAAGGGTATTTGCAGTTGCAGCTGGAGTGGGGATGAAGGAATAATTGGTTCAGCCCATGATTCAATGACGGGGCAGAATTGAATAACCGAATGACCTACTTCTTATGGTCTCATGGTCTTGTGGTCTCTCCACAGATGCACATGAACAACAGTCGAAAGTGAAGATCGGAACTGAACCGTTCCGTCAGATCTGCCTACTCTGCCTAGTTATAGGCGACTTCCTCGTGATAGTGGCCGGTCTCTCGATCTATGGTGAGTGGAACGGGCTCCGGTGGAGTCAGACCGTAAATAAAGAGAGTGGAATAAATTGTTACTGTAAAACAACACAATGACACCGACGCGTTGTTTGACGTAACACTAATTAACACCCCTCACCATAACACGGACACACCCCTAACCGTGATAAAAATACGGCCTTTACCGTAACACAATCAAGACTCGTCCTGACACCGACACGCCATTCACCATAACATCAACAATGCTGTTACTGTAGCACAGTCACGACCTTCAACGAGACACAGATACACTCCTGACTGCGACACTGACACGGCCCTCGCCGAGACACACACACATGGCAGTAACAATGACCATACCGCACCCCTCACTGTAACATCGCCATTGCCCTTGACCGTGTCACTGATAAACCTCTCAAGGCAACTCCGAAACACACCTCACAGTGACACCGACACGCTCCTTACCGTGACACTTTCACCCTCCTCAACGTGATCCGCTCTGCTCAGCATTCAGAAGTGATTCAGAAGTCACTGTAACACTGCTTCCCGAGACAGTATCCCTTTCCTGCAAAATATCGATTATGTAATTGCTCACTGAGGCAATTACCCACACCTCACCCTGACACAGGCAAAACTCTTAACGTGATATTCGACACCTAAATTCACAATGACACCGCCATAGTACTCTCCGTGACACCGTCACACAGCTCGGCGTGACACTCACACACACCGTGGCCATGACATGGCTCTCACCGTGACACAGTCATACGCTAGAACACCATGACACAGATACTGCACCCACGGTGACACCACACTGCCCCTCACCCTGACATTTTCTTCGCCCTGACATCGAGATACACTTGATTGTGACCGGGTACACCTCTCGCCGGTGCACAGAAACACCTATTACAGTGACACCGAAACGTCCCTCACAGCAACTGGGACATGCCCCGCATGACACTGACGCAAACCCCCATGGTAACAACAAAAACATTCACTGGGACATTGATAAACCCTCAGCGTTACACAGACACGCCCCTCAAGGTGGCGCCAACGCCTCTCACTGTGTCACCAGCACATTCGTCACTGTGACACCCTTCACCGTGACACTGACACAACACTCTCTGTGATCCGTTCGGCAGCGTGACGCTGACTCACGTGTAAACTTCCTTCACCATCTCTCTCAGTATCACAGATTCGTCAGTCTGATGTCACCCCCGACCGAAACTACCATGAGTTAAATTCAACCATTCAGTCCAAGCTTTCCTCGCTCAACTCTAACCTATCCGATCTTAAACGAATGCACAGCGATCTCCGTCACCAGTTCACTGAGATGGGAACGAAGTACAGATCTGTCAGCGAAACCAAGGCTCAAATCTGTGAATTGTTGACCAGCAGAAGAGGTGAGGCATCATCTTCCTCTTTCAGCCGCTCCTCATCACAGGGCAGGCATGGAGAGAGGAAGCGTCACTCTGTGCTTGACATCGGGAGTGTGTGATGGGGCTGCGTGGAGGAATTTTCACTCTATCACTGAATCCAGGAGAGTGTGATAGGAAGTAGTTTAGATGGATTCACTCTGTATCTGACAGCTGGATTGTGTGGAACAGTGCAGAGGGACCTTCAATCTATGCGACACCAGACTGTGTGATTGGATGTTGTGGGCGGAGTCTGAGCATATGAATGTGCCATCGGACGTTATGGGCGGAACTTCACTTTGTGTGTGAACACTGCGGGGTGTGATGGGACGATGCAGAGAGAGCTTCACTCTGTGACCCGCCAGGAAGTATATGCTGGGACAAAAGGAGGGAGATTCGCACTGTGTTAGTCTCGGGAGTGTGTGATTGGATCGTGTGAAAGCAGCTTCCCGCTGTGTCTGACGCTTTGCTCTGTGGTGTGTTCAGAAGTTGCAGAGGGTCAATCACTCTCCCTCTGACATTTGTAGTGTTTGCTGAGGGAGTTTCTTTCCGTGTCAGACCGCTGGATGGTGTGATGGGGCCGTGGAGAGAGAGATTCACATTGTGTCTGACCAAGCCTGTGTGTGATTGGACTATGTGGAGGGATTTAAATTCGGTTCTCTGACCCAGGGAAAGTATGAGGTGCGGAGTGGAGGGATCTTCACACTGTGTCTGACCCCTGGATTATGTAATGGGACAGTGCCCAGAGAGATTTAACCATTGTCCGCCCACTGAAATCTGTTATTGCACAGTGGAGAAATAGTTTCACTCTGAATCCGGGAGTATGCGACGGAACGGTGCAGCGGCGGCTTCACTCTGGGGCAGCATCCGGGAATTTGTGCCGGAACGGTGCAGCGGTGGCTTCACTCTGGGACTGAATCCGGGAGTGTGTGATGAGTCCGTGGAGAAAAAGACAAATTCTGCGTCTGACCGTGTGAGAGTGTGATTGGACGGTGTGCAGGGAGCTGGGTCAACTTCGGATCATTCGTGAGACAGAGGCAGTAATAGACAGGAGTTTCAGGGAGATAGTTACCCCTAAGAGTCAGGAGATAGTTATCTAGGTGACTGTCAGGAGAGGGAAGAGGAATAGACAGGAAGAGCAGAGCACCCCTCTGGCCAGTCCCATCAACAATAAGTATACCGTTTTGGATAATGTTGTTGGGTTGAACCTACCAGGGGCAAGTTACAGTGGTCACGTCTCTGGCAACGAGATTTAACCCTCTCAGAAGAGAAGGAGGGAAATGCTGAAAGCAGTAATGATAGCAAATTCAATAATTGAGTGGGGGGGGGGGAGATATGATGCTCTGTGGGACAGATCAAAAATCTCAGATGGACTGTTGCCTCCCTGGTGGGAGGATCTGCGATATCTCGGATCAAGTTCTCAGTATTCTCAAGAAGGAGGGTGAGCAACTGGATGTCGCGGTCCATGTAGCGACCAATGAGGTCGATAGGAAGAAGGAGGAGATCCTCCAAAAAGTGTTTAAGGAGTTAGGTGCAAAGCTGAGAGACAGGACAGGCAGGGTTGGAATCTCAGGATTGCTACCTGTGCCACGTGCTAGTAAGACTAGAAATAGGAAGATAGTGCAGCTAAGTACCTGGCTAAGGAGTTGCTGCAGTATGGAGAGCTTCATGTTTCTGGATAACGGGCCTTCTTTCAGGGAATTTGGGACCTATTCCGACGGTACGGGTTGCACCTGAGCTGGAAGGGGACTAGTTCCCCTGCGGGAAGGTTTGTTAGTGCAGATAAGGGTGTTTAAACTAGATTTGTAGGGGGAGCGGAATAAAGGTGTTAGAGCAGATAGCGAGGTGCAGGCGGATAAAGGTCATGCGAGAACTGTAAATATAGTACATGGAATAAAGCCAGATCTAATACATAAAGAGGCTTTGAGAAAAGAGAAGCAGAATAAAGGGTGTAAACTGAGTAAGGTAGAAGGGCTAAAGTGCGTGTACTTCAATACAAGAAACATCAGGAACAAAGGTGATGAATTGAGAGCTTGGATTCATAACAACACACACAAAATGCCGGTAGAACACAACAGGCCAGGCAGCATCTATAAGGAGAAGCACTGTCGACGTTTAGGGCCGAGAACCTTCGTCTACTCAGAGGATTAGGTTCTAAACGGCAATTAAGAATATGGGATAAGGTTAAGAAACACTCTCTCGAAAAATTCTCCAGACTAGAACAGATCCAGTACATACGGATAAAGACGGCTCGCCACCTGTACACTTATCACAAACAGGACTAATGTTATGGTAAAATCGGAACAATTTAGATTTGACAAGTGAGCCCTATGTACAATCTTAAACTGTAAAAGACACTGGAGAGCACAAAGAGAAATTGAATTAATTGACTTGAGAATTGAGTCCCAAACTGCATCAGATTAAAAAAAAACATTTAAGTCATGCTCCCAATCCATTCTAAATTTACCAAAAGGGGCACACCGCAGGGACACTAAATTATCACGAATAAAATGATTAAGCCTTTACCCAGTGGGTTAATAGAAAGTGCAATGTCCACAACGTTTTTCTCAGGCATCTCAGGAAAATTGGATAACAAAGGATTAAGGAAATGTCAAATTTGAAGGTATCAAAATAAGTGGACATTAGGTGGATTGAACATTGTAGAAAGTTGTTGGAAAGTTTGGAAACAATTATAAATGAAAAGATCTTTAAAATGCCTAATGCCAAAATCACACAAATCATGAAATGTTAAATCTTGCATAGAAGGAAAGAAAAGATGATTAAGCAAGATAGGACTAGAATGGGAGAAAGCATGAAGACCATTACATTTTCTAAGAGTATTCTTAGAGCCCATATTCTCAGAGTATGTCTAATAAGAGGATTAACAATTACTCAAGGCAAACGACTAGGGATTGCAGATCCAAGCAGTCCAGAAACAGAAAGATCCTCAGTGGAGATCAAATCCATTGCCACACATTTTGAAGAATCAGACTGGCTATGAAAAAAGGACCAGAAAGTACGACAGCGAACATTAGCTGCCCAATAAAATAAACAGAAGTTAGATAAAGCCATACCACCTTCTCTTTTTTTAGAATTTTGGGGGTAAGTTTTATTAAGTCTAGAACGTTTACTCTTCAATAAATAGGACAAAATAATAGAATCTCAGGAGTCAAAAATTTTTAGAAAAAAAAGTCATTGGACTAGATTGAAATAAGCATAATAAATTAGAAAGGATATACATTTAAATAACCTAAACAATACCTACCAGAGAAATAGATAAGGTTGAATATTGTGACAAACTCTGTTTTGTAGATTTTAGGAGATTAGCAAAATTTTCACGAAAAAGAAAGTAAATTGAGTATTCACTACTTTAAAAGGGTGGTCACGGAGTATTAATGTCTGTGCTTCTTTAATAATTGGAAAGACTTCACACTTGTGTAGATTGAGTTTATAGCCAGAAAGCTGGCTGAATTGATCAAGAAGTAAAAACATTTGGGGTAAGGCAGTGCACGGATTTCAAACAAGTGAAATTCAAGAGACTACCAGATGAGTATATGGAGGAATTTAAGGTGGAGGGTTGATGGGATGCAGGGTTTAATGGTCGGGATAACATGATGGGCCGAAGCGCCTGCACTGTGCTGTACTATTCTATGTTCTATGCCTATGTCCATTTGTCTCGTGTGCTGAGGAAGTTTCTTTCCGTGTCTCAACGCTGGAGTGTGTGATGGAGCCGTGGAGAGAGGTATTCACATGGTGTCTGACCAAGGCAGTGTCTGGTGGGATGGTGTGGATGGAGCTTCACTCTGTGGCTGTCCACAAGACCGTATGATGTGACAGTGATCAGCGTGCAGGCTGAACTCGTGATGGGACGTAGGGAGAGAGATATTCACTCTCTGTCTGACCTTGGCTGGATATGACGTAACAGCATAAGGGAGTTTCACTTTATGTTTGTCCATTGGATTCTGTGATGGGACACTGTTGAAGGAGATTCCCTCAGTGTCCGGCTAAGAGTTGGATGATTGGAAGATGCAGAGGGGGATAAATCCTGTGTCTGACCCCGGAGTGTGTGACGGGACCTGTGGATTGAAATTCTATTTGTCTCTGTCCTTCGGGAAATCTGTCTAGTATGGGCAGAAGGAGCTTTATAACTGACACTGGAGGCTGTTGATGGGAAGGTGTTGAGGGAGTTAAATCTTGTGATGGGTCCGGAGAGTGTGTAATGGGTGTCGTGGTGGAAGATTCAATTTACGTCTGTCACCAGTAGAGTGTGATAGAACGGTGAGAACGTATATTGATTTTTACTACGGGAATACTTGATAGGAGGGTGTGTAGGGTGTTTGTACAGACCCCGGAAATGTATAATGGGGCAGTTTGGAGGGAGCCTCAGTTTGTATCTGACGCGGGAGTGTGTGATGAGACGGTGTGGAAAGAGCTTCACTCTATGTCTGACATGTGGAGTTTGTGCTGGGACGGTGTTTCGAGAGATTCACTCTGTGTCTGACCCCGGGAGTGTGTGATGGGACGGTGAGGACGGAGATTCACACTGTGTCTGACCCGGGAGTGTGTGATGGGACGGTGCAGAGGGAGATTCACTATCTGTCTGACCCCGGGAGTGAGTGATGGGACGGTGCGGAGGGAGATTCTCTCTGTGTCTGACCCCGGGAGTGTGTGATGGGACGGTGTGGAGGGAGCGTCACTTTGTGTCTGACCCCGGGAGTGTGTGATGGGACGGTGTGGAGGGAGATTCACTCTGTGTCTGTCCCAGGAACTGTGTCTTGGAAGAGAGCGGAGGGTACATCGCTCTGTGTCTTATACTAGTAGTGTTAAGCTCACAATGTGTTAAACCCCTGGGAGTGTGATGGAGTGTATTGAAGCCAGCGTCACGCTGAGTCTGACCTCTGCAGTCTCTGAAAGGTTATAACCATATAAACATACTACAATTACAACACGGAAACAGGACGTCTCGGCCCTTCTAGTCCGTGCCGAACGCTTACTCTCACTTAAACCCACCAACCTGCACCCAGCACATAACCGTCCATTCCTTTCCGGTCCGTATGCCTATCCATTTTTACTTTAATTGAAAGTAAAATGATGTTGCGGAAGATACTTCATTCTGTGAATGCTTCAGAGGCATTATCACTCTTTTTCTGAAACCTGGAGTGTGTGATCGGACGGTGTGAAAGTGCTCCAATCTGTGTCTGAGAACGTGTTGTGTGTTGGCATCTTCTGGAAGAAACATCACTCCGGGCCTGACAGTGGAAGTGTGCGATGGGGAAGAGTGGAGGGAGCATCACTATGCATCTGACCCATAGATTTTGTGATGGGCTGTTGTGAGAACATCTTTACTCTATATCTAACGCAACAAGTATGTACTGGGACTGTGTTATGAGATCTTCACTCTATGTCTGATCCCTGGAATGCGATTGGGAGAGTGTTTTGGGAACTTCTCTGCATGGATTGCCACCTGTGTCACGTGCCCGTGAGAATAAGTGTAGGATGCTCTGCAAGATGAACACGTGACTGAGGAATTGGTGTAGGGAGCAAAATTTCAGATTTTTGCATCATTGGGACCTCTTCTGGTGCAGGTGGCACGCACAAGAGGGAGGTATTAAATCTAAAGTGCAGGAGTGTCCAATAATCTTGCCAGCTATTGGAGGTGGCGGGTGAACTAGATTTGCAGGAGGATGGGAACCGGAATGGCAGAGCAGATAGTGGGGGGGTGGGGTATAAATATGTGGTGTTAAAAGTTCATGCAAAGTCAGAAATACAAGTGTTGTGTGTGGTGGCAATGAGCTTCGGATGTGGGTCTATTTCAATGCGAGGAGGATTGTGGGGAAGGCTGACGAGTTGAGGGCGTGGATTGACACACGCAATTATGACATTGTGGACATTAGTGAAACTTGGCAACAGGAGTGGCAGGACAGGCAGCCTCATATTCCAGAGTTCCGATGTTTCAGACTTGATAGACGCAGAAGGATGAAGGGTGGGGTGATGGCATTGCTGGAGTGGGAAATTGTTACAGCAGTGCTCGGGCAGGACTTGAGAGGGCTTGTCTACCGAGGCCATATGTTGGAGCAGAGCTGAGAAACAGGAAAAGTATGACCACATTAAGGGCGTTGTATTATAGACCACCCAGTAGTCAGTGAGAACTGGTGGAGCTAATCTGCAGAGCGATAGCAGACAATTGCAGGAAACATAAAGTTTTGATAGTAGGGGATTTTAATTTCCCACATATTGATTGGCACTCCCATTCTGTTAACGGTTTAGAGGTGTTAGCGTTTATAAAATGTGTTCAGGAAAGTTTTCTAAATCCATATGTAAATGTAATGACGAGAGAGGAAGCAACATCAGTTCTCCCATTTGGAAACAAGTTAAGACAAGTGACGGAAGTGTGTATAGGGAAGCACTTTGTGTACAGTGATGATAACGCCATTAGTTTCAACTTGATCATGGAAAAATATAGATCTCGTACTCGGGTTGAGGTACTAAACTGGGTAAAGGCCAAATTTGAAGAAATGAGAAAGGATCTGAAAAGCGTATATTGGGTCAGGTTGTTCTCTGGCATGGATGTGATTAGCAAGTGGGAGTCCTTCAGAGCAGAAATTTTGAGAGAGCAGTGTCTGTATGCTCCTGTCAGGGTTAAAGGAAAAATGAATAGGAATACGAAAACTTGGTTTTCAAGGGATATTGGAAATCTGATAAATAAGAAGAGAGCCATATATGACAAGTCTAGACAAACGGAGCAAATAAGGCGCTTGAGGAGTATAAATGTGCAAGAACATACTTAAGAAATGAATCAGGCGTGCTACAGGAAGCCATGAGGTTGCTTTGGCAGTCAAGTTGAACGATATTACTTTTAACTACTTGGGTTAAAAGAGGCACGACTGCGCAGGCGCGTGAACTCGGCGCGGATTAGATGAAATATCTACAAGAAAAAATGAATGTTGAAAGGGTTGGACAGAGTAGATGCGGAAAGGCTGCTTCCCTTGGTGGTTGAGGCCAAGACAAGAGGCCACCGTCTTAGAAATAGAGTGTACCCATTTAAAACAGAGTTGAGGAGAATTTCTTTTAGCCAGAGCGTGGTGGATTTGTGGAATTCGTTGCCACATTCAGCTGTGGATGCCCGATCATTTAAGGTGTTTGACGATGAGATTGATAGGTATCTAATTAGTCCGTTTATCAAGGGATATAGGGAAGAAGCCCGAAAATTTAACTAGACGAGAGAATGGTTTAGTTCATGGTGGAGTGATAGAGCAGACTCAATGGGCCGAACGGCCTACTTCTGCTCCTTTGTCCTTGGATATTGTGATTCCATCATGTAAATCATTGCTATACAACATAAACATAAGCGGTGACAACACCGACTCCTGCGGAACACAACCAGTCACTGGCAGCCGACCAGAAAAGGATCCTGTTATTCCCACTCACACCCCTCAACGTGACACCGTCACACCGCTCACTGCGGCACCAACACACGATTCACCGTGACGCCGGCACCCCGCTCACCATCTCTCTCAGCGTTACAGATCCGTCAGTGTCAGATCGCATCCAATACCGGAGCCTTTTGAAAAAAATATCAGGACATGAACAGGACCCAGCATCAACTGCAACTCCACGAGCTGAACTCAACCCTTAAAACCAGGAAATCCCAGATTCCCGACTGGATCCAAGGACCTGTCTCAAGAATGTTTCGGCCCTCAACAACAACGTCTCCATCTTCATAAGCAAATTGTTTGTCGTCGAAAGCAAGCGCTCCATCCTTGAAAACAAATTGCTGGTCCTGGAAAACATCCTCTCCGTCCTGAACTCTGATCTGTCTGATCAGCATCAAACGCAAACTGATCTCCGAGGCAAATTCAATGACCGCGAAATGAAGTGCGAAAATCTCAGCCAAACCAAGACTGAAATCTGTAAAATGCTGAGCAGCAGAAATGCTGAGGTAATATCAGAAATTTCCCCGCACCTAATCAGAAGGCAGAGAGGGAGGGGAGGGTGTAGTCTCTGGCTGTTCTCGGGAAAGTGCGCTGAGACGTGCGGCGAGACCGCCACCTGGTGTCTGAACGCTGGCAGTGCGTCAGGGAACCTGCTGTCTCAACCCGGGAGTGCGTTATTGCGGCGCCACAGGGGAAGCTTCACGCTGCGTTCACAGGACGAGCAAAGAAGCTCTAATCCCAAAAATGAGTGATGTAACAGTGTTGTGGGAGCTTCGCGCTGTGTCTGACCCCGAGACTGTGTGATGGGACTATGTGGAGCTAGTTACACTCTGTGTCTGACCCCGGCATTTCGTGATGGGACACTGTGGAGGAAGTTTCACTCTGTGTGTCTGACCCCGGGAGTGTCTGATGCAACGGTGTGGAGGGAGATTCACTCTGTGTCTGACCCCTGGTGTGTGTGATGGGACTCTGTGGCGGGATCCTCATTCTGCATCTGACACTCAGCGGATGTAATGAGTAATTCACTGTTCTTGTTTCTGATTTCCAGAGCAAACATGTTCCAAGGATTGGATCAGAAATGAAGACCTGTGTTATTTCATTTCCTCCTTTGAAAGTTCTTACCAGGGGGCGAAGCAACTCTGTTCTGTCGCTGATTCAAAACTTCTTCAAAGAGATTCAGGGGAGAAAGAGGTATGTGTCTGATGGACAGATAATATATCCAGATCAGATTGAATCTTCCTCTACACCGTCCCAACACACACTCCCTGGGTCAGACACCGAGTGAATCTACCTCCACACCGACCTATCTCACACACCCTCGGTCAGACACAGAGTGACGCTCCTTACATTGTGATCGAATTCAATCATTAATGATAGCAAATTAATTTCACAGAATTTTGTTAACAACCGTGTCCGCGGCCAAGACGGTTCATACTGGATTGGAACATGCAAAGAGGGGTGAGATTTGGGGTCAGGCCTGATTTTCGAAAGGGATTGGGTAGTGGGATTAATTCTGGGGATAGACACATGTCTGTGGGGGAGGCGCGGTACGGGGAGCTTTTGGGTGCTGCCTCGATTCAGTGGGGAGAGTTGGGTCACTGCGGATATTTTGGGGACAAAAACGGGTCTATGGGAGAGGGTAAGACAGTAGGAGTATTTTGTGTCATGGTATCCCCGTAGGAAGGGACTGGGCAGTGTGATTGATTTGTTGACCGGCGCAGTCTGTATGAAGAATATGGAAAGGGGAGTGTTTCGGCGACTGTGGTCTGTAGGTCAATAGGGAGAAAATGCGACGGTGGGAGTATTTGGGGAGGGGTACTGTGGACATGGAATGGGGTACTCTGATTAAGTTGGGACTGACACGGGTCAGTGTGGTGAGATTAGGCAATGCGATTAGTCTGTGACCGACACGGGCCCTTGGTAGAGAGCGGACAGTTGGTTTAATCTGTGGGCTGACATGGACAGTGGGAAGAGAATGGGAAGTGAGAGTGTTTTGGTGATTGACACAGGTCTGTAGGGAGAAGGTTGGACAGTGGGATCATATTGGGGACAGGCTGAAGGCTGATGGGTGAGAGTGGGAAGTGCAAGTATTTTCGGTACAGACACCCGGCTTTGGGAGACAGAGTGTCAGTGAGAGAATTTTGGGGAAAGAGAACGGGCTGTGAAGAGATTGGAAAAACAGGTTGAATTTGGGGACTGACAAGGTTCCGTTGGGGGTGAAGAGGGCTTCGGGAGTATCTTGTGGACTGTCGTTGGGCTGTGGAGATTGGGTATGGCTCTGGGAGTAAGTTGGGATGTGACAGTTTACTGTGGGGAGAAAGTGTGATCGTGGGGTTATTTTGGCAACTGAAATTGCTCTGAGGGTAGAGCGTTGGGCAAAGGATTATTCTGGGACTGTTACAGGGTCACGGAGAATGGGTCAGTGAGACTATTTTAGAAAGTGGAACGTATGTTGGGAGACAAGGTCAGTTGGAGTATTTTGGAGACTCAAATCGGTTGGTGAGGAAAGATTGAGTCAGTGGGAGTATTTTGGGGACGGACACCGGTCGCTGAGGAGAGATTGAGTCATTGGGAGTATTGTGGGGACTGACACCAGTCGGTGAGGAGAGATTGAGTCAGTGGGAGTATTTTGGGACTGAGACAGGACACAGTCTGCTGGAGTTGTGTTTTCCCTTTTGAAAATGTTCATCCCTCCTTCACAGGGAAGTGGCGTCTAACGTCGTGTACAAGGTGAACGCTGGGAAGTTCGAATGCGGTGAATGCAAATCTCGTTGGCCTTGGGATTGTAAAAATGATGAGCACCGTTTCATCTGTGAGAAGTCTGCACCTTTGTTCCGGGATATTCCTGAAAAGATCCGGGATCTTTGTCAAAAGCCCGTGGAGCTGACATAAATGAAGTGACATTATTCTCTGACCACAATTCCAGCTCACTCTCCGACTGTGACAAGCGAATCGGTTCTGCCCCTTGCCCCTACCCTAGATTCCTTTCTCTACCTATGGCATTCTTTTTCACCATCTCGCTCTCTCTTTACACTCCTACCTCTAATCTCTCTCTCTCCCTCTTTTCTTCCCATCCATCTCCCCATATTTCATCCCCATTTTCCTTCCCGTCACTTTCCTGCCTCCCGCTCCCAGCATCAAAGGACTGTATCGCATATCCGTAACTTATCCGCCCTGAGCTTTGTATCTTTGTATGATCAATACGTGACAAGTATGTAAAATTAATGTAAGGTGCAAATAGATAAAACAAAAATCCCGCAAAAATGTCGAGGCATTCATTCAAATGTGTGATGCGTAGGTGAAGAATGTGTTCCAGGATCGTTGAGCTTCCAGTCTTCTGTGTCTCTTTCCCGATGGTAGTACTGAGCAGGGAGCTTGTCCCCGGGGTGAGGGGCCTCGCTGATGGATGCCGCCTTGTCGAGGGATCGCATCTTGACGATGTCCTCGATGCTGGGGAGGTTGTGCCCGTGATGGAGCTGTTTGATTCTACACCACTCGCACGCCACTGGTGACCTTGTGCGTTGCAGCCTCCACACCAGGCGGCGATGCAACAAGTCGGAATGCTCCCAGCGATCACTTTCTCGTCTGCAATGGAAGAGCAAATCCTCTCCAACTTCAAAAGCCGTAATTCCTTCTGCAACGGGAGATCTATGGCGGTGATGGGAAGTATAGAGTATGGTCTGGAATACACTGAAACGTAGACTCGAAATAAACAGGACGACAGTAAAGACATCTAAAGTTTATATCACAAAGGATAGTTCTCGAAATGGATTTCCTACGGTTGAGCACTGAGTGCTCAGCTCGGTGACGTCAACGACGGTCTTTCCATGAAGCAATGTGGACGAGCAATAATGAGTCTTAAAGGGTCTCCACACTTTTGGAAGCCTGGCGCTGTTCAGTCGGGACATGACACATTCTCCGTGTTTGCTTGAATGTGTTGCATGAATGTGTTCTACATTCTTCGTATAAAGAGGCGACCAGAATGCAAGACAATACTCCAGGTGTGTCCTAACGTCATGGCTCTTGTCCCCTGTCTTGTCCCCTGACTTGTGAAGGCCCACAAAAGTCAGACCATGATATACAGGAGCAGAAACAGGCCATCGGTCTGCTGCGTCAATTCATCATGTCTGAATCAGGACCATCACCCCACACCCCCAATCTCCTGCCTTTTCACCGTATTCCTTCCTGCCCTGAGTAATCAAGAATCTATCAACCTCCGACTTCAATACACACACCGTCGGATTCCACAGCCGCCTGCGTAACTCATTTCACAGATTTACCATACTCTGGCTGAACACATTCCTCCCAGTATCAGTTCTAAAAGGTCGCATCTTCATTGCGATGTGGGTCCACCGGTCTCGCCATGGGGAACCTTCTCTCCACATCAACTTTATCGAAGCCTTTGAACATTCGATCGATTTCAACAACAACCCTCTTCCCAGAGCCCCCTCATTCTTCAAACGAACCAGATCTGATAAGCGTTTCGATCCCGGAATCATTCCCGTGACCTTCCTTTCAACCCTTCTCAATGCCAAGCTCATCTAGCCGGTGTAGATAATGGACCGGGAACCGCCCAGAGTATTTCCAAGTTAGGCCTCACCAGTGCATTCCAAGACGCAATGTTGACGAGCGATAATTGTCAGTCTGACCCTTATAGGGAAAGTGTCAGCTCTCCACACTCCGGGGAATGGGCATGCCGGCTTCTGGAAGCCTGGCGCTGTTCAGTCGGGAACATGACACCCTTCTCCGTGTTTGCATGAATGTGTTGGTCCCACCAGGACAGATCCACTGAGATGCTGACACCCGGCAACACGGGAACCTAAAATCAGACCATGAGATAGAGGAGCAGAATTAGGCCATCGAGTCTGCTGCGCCATTTCATCATGTCTGACCCAGGTCCCCCTCGGCCCCAGTCTCCTGCCTTTCCACCGCATCCCTTCATGGTCTGAGTAATCAACAACCTGTTCAACTCTGACTTCAATATATCTAAAGTCAGACTCCACAGCCGCCTGTGCAACCCATTCCACAGACTTACCACACTGTGAGGAAATACATCCCTCCTGTGATGGGATCTTAAGTTTCATTCCCTTTGTTCATTCATTGTTCATTAAGTTTCATTCCTTTTAAGGAGAGAGAGAGTGAGAGAGAGCGAGAGAGAGAGAGAGAGAGAGAGAGAGAGAGAGAGAGAGAGAGAGAGAGAGAGAGAGAGAGAGAGAGAGAGAGAGAGACGAAATACAGTTTTAGGAAAAGTAGATGTCTTCAACTGCTGCCCGAGTTGCTATGGAGAGAGAGGAAGAGTTACATGATGGACAGCTGATGTTCAGCTTGTGTGAGGTCGACTGTCTTTCTGGCAGACAAACAGAAGAGTCTCACAAAGGCTGGTGACGAAAGAGTCACTGGATGAACTCTTCGAGTGCACACGAGGGTGGTTTGTGGATCGATCAAGTGAGATTGATCAGAGGCCGTCACAGTGAGTGCAAGGGTCACGCTGTGCAAACTACCGGTGTGTTTAACCCTGGCCTGGGTGAGTAGATTTTCCACTGAATTAGGTACCCTTAGGGGAGTCACATTTGACTAACTTGAAGAATTCAGAGGACAACGGCAAGACCGACGACCCCTGTTTATTCAGATTACAAATACCTCTCTCTCACCTCAGTTCTGTGGATTGAACTGAACATTCTTACAGACCATCGTCAGACTGTAACTCTTCCCACACGAAATCGAATGAGTTCGGGAAGAATAATTTCGAACAGTTCACAAGATAAAGTTCAGCATAAAGTTACAAGAATACCGATGAAAAGTTCAGGGAGCATTGGTTCTGAAATTATCTCTGAATGAAACAACCTTCAGATATCTAACAAGTCCAAATCACTGAATCTGTTCGCATCCTCAGAGTAGTGTGTGAGGATATATTTGCCAAAACCAGTAAACATTCACATTGTCGGACACATCACTAAATCTGTTCACATCCCCAGACTGTTGTGCGAGGGTATATTTGCCGACACCGCCCTAAATCTGCGTAATCCCAGAAATCAGTCCTCTCTCCATACACACTGATTCTCCATCATGCATAATAAATTATCTCAGAGGGAATCATTTCAAATCGATCAGAAAATGACTGCTTCGACGTTAAAATCAGCACGAATCTCAAAATGCAGCTGCAATTCCAGATCATTTGACACACACAGACCTGTTCACCTCCATATTAGACAACAGACGCCTAAATCTGCGCACTTTCCCAAGTCCGTATCCAACCATAAATCTGTGCGCATGACCGAGTAAGAGCTCGACCTAAATCCATATGCACCCCAATTCTGACGACAAACCCACATGCACGCTGGATTATCCGAAATCACGAGTCCGGTCAAACAGTTCACAAAATAGCTTCGCATTCAAAAATCTAAAACAAACTTCCGAATTCTATTAGTAAAGTATATGTAAGTGAAACAACATTGTAATTCGTCAAGCCCCCCACCCCCCAATACACCGACACACCCAAATCCGTGTGTACCTAAACTCGCTGCGCACATGTCAAAATCTCGGAGAACCCCCAATTCCGAGTCCGCCCCTATATGTACAATTGTTTATCCTTTTCAGAGAAACATCTCAAACATTTCACAAGATAGCTAAATCTACGTTAAAAAAATAGCAAGAACAAGGCTCAACGTTAAAGTGCATTATTTATCCGAGTATCTGTAAAATAAGCAATTTCAATTTTGGCATTATACCCAATTCCACCGACAACCAAAATCCACGTGCACTCCCAAATCCGTATGCACACCCAAATGGGTGCGCACTCCGAACCTGTCAACACCTCCCACTTACAGATTAGGTTATCCGAGAGGAGAAATCATTTCAAATAGTTCAGAAAGTAGCAACTTCCAACTTAAAAATCATAGCAAGAGCAGAGTAGAAAACTGGAAGTGTATTTATTAATAAAGTATCTATCAATTAAACAACCGTGAGATTTGTCAGGACCCCAAATCCGGAAGCATCGAAGACCGTGTACCTCACCAAACCTGCTGATACTCACGTGTACACATTTGATTTCCCCAAAGGAAGGATCGCTTTTGAGTGACAGCGTTCACCTTAAAAAAATCGCGAGGACCAAATCCATACTGACGTCCTGTGCACCCATATTGGTTTGTGCAATTTAGTGCAATTAGAGAGCACCATCAAAATCCAAATCCACACACCACTGTGCACAAGTACTCCGCGAAACTCACCTAAAATGACCTAATCTGCATGAAACCCCAAATCCGGTGATTTCAGTAAATCTGTTCGCATCGCAAATCGGTTGCCACCCATATATGCCGAAGCACCCCTAAATCTGCGCAAACCCAAATTCGGTGCGCACCCCAAACCCTCTAACACCCGAGAGGCATAAGGGATTATCAATGACCGTCTCGTGGTTAGCAAGCCATGTGTGCGCCAAAGTCCTTTTGCAGATCGGCGACACACCGATCAACCCAAATCCGTGTGCAGCCCCGTATTCAAGACTACACTAAAATCCGGATCACTAATCCTGCAGCCCCACATCTGCGCACATCCTCAAATACCACAGGCATATTAGAAGACCCAGACGGATAATCATTGTTAACAGAAAATGGCTGTCTGTTAAAAACCACCACGTCACCAAATCGATATGCACTCACAAAAACGTGGAGATTCTACCCTACATTTGCTATCCCTAAAAAGGTGCGCACCCTTACATCAGAGCACTCCCCTAAATCAGGTTGCAACCCTTTATTAGAGAACACTCCTAAATCCAGGCACAACCCCAGATCCATATGAACCACAAGACCGTGTGCAACCCATATTCATCGACAAGAAATAAAATTGCGCAATCGTAAGTTCAGTGCACACCCTAAACCCGCGGACTCCGCCACTTGTACATCAGATTTTCCCGGAGAAACAATCAATAAAATACAATGGAAAAAGTGGCAGCCTCGATATTAATAATCCGGACGCAAATTTTGATCCGTCAACTCAGCAAATCTATCTGTGTCCCATGACTGAAAAAGGCAACCCAAATCAGCGAACATCACCATGCTCAAGTGCATCGTCAAATTGGTGCGCATCACCAAATCCATGTGCATCGTCAAATTGGTTCTCATCACCAAATCCATGTGCATCGTCAAATTGGTTCTCATCACCAAATCCGTGTGCATCGTCAAATTGGTGCGCATCACCAAATCCATGTGCATCGTCAAATTGGTTCTCATCACCAAATCCATGTGCATCGTCAAATTGGTTCTCATCACCAGATCCATGTGCATCGTCAAATTGGTGCGCATCACCAAATCCATGTGCATCGTCAAATTGGTTCTCATCACCAAATCCATGTGCATCGTCAAATTGGTTCTCATCACCAAATCCGTGTGCATCGTCAAATTGGTGCGCATCACCAAATCCATGTGCATCGTCAAATTGGTGCGCATCACCAGATCTATGTGCATCGTCAAATTGGTGTGCATCACCAAATCCATGTGCATCGTCAAATTGGTGCGCATCACGAAATCCATGTGCATCGTCAAATTGGTGCGCATCACCAAATCCATGTGCATCGTCAAATTGGTGCGCATCACCAAATCCATGTGCATCGTCAAATTGGTGCGCATCACCAAATCCATGTGCATCGTCAAATTGGTGCGCATCACCATGCGCAGCCCAAACACGCTGAAACCTTCACATTCATTTGTGGGGCTCGTTGTACACAGATTTTGTCTGTTTTTTTTTTCTTTTGAGATAATCTAATTAGTGCGTGTGCGTCCACGGTTTTGAAGTTGTGGGGATTTTTCACGTATTTGCGGTGCCTGCGGTTTGAAAGTGTGCCGAATCTCAAAGTTGTTTCATTTCGATCACGTGAATAATGAATTTAATTTGAAATTTGACGTGAATTATTTTAAATGATACTTCCTCTGGGATAATCTAATGTGCAAGCGGTTTTCTCCGCGGGTATGATATTCACATGAATTTTAGGGTGCGTTCCTAGTTGATGGAGCCCGTATTTGAGGTGTACATGGATTTGGGACTGTGTAATCACGGATTTGGGGTGAGATAAAGATTTAGGCTTGTTGGCGCATTTGAAGTTGCACATTAACTTTGGGCTGTGTGCGGATTTTAATGTCGAGGAATGAATTCTTGAAAGAATTCTAAACTTCGTGTCAGGATGTCAGCGGCATTGGGGGGCGCACTGAATTGGGTCGTGCAGATATTGGGCATTTTCGGAGAATAAGGGGTGCACACTGCTATGGTGTGAACTTGGATTTGGGAATACGCACGGATTTAAATTTGAATCCACAAATGTATGTGGTGAGCGCTGAATTTGGGTGTGCGTAGATTTAGGGTTTGGCAGCAAATACGCACAAGGATTTGGGGATACGCGCCAATTTAGGGGTCTGTAGTCAATTACGGGGACGTAATTAGATGATGTGATGTTCGTATATTCCGGGGGCTGTTTGTTTACCAATCAATAGTTGCAATCATATTTTCGGGTGGGGCGAATTTTAATTGTTGGAACAGCCATATTCTGAACTGTTGGACAGGAATTCTTCTTTAGAGTTATCTATTATATATGTGGTGTGTCAGTGTGTTTTGAGTGCGCACTGATTTGGTGATATGCACACGTTTTGTGGATTCACGGCGGGCTGTTTTGATTTATCGAAGCAAAGCCTCTGCTAAAGTAAATTCCGATAATCCGGAGCGCTGGGCAACTCTACAGACTATTGGTCTAATTCTTCATCAATACTGTAACATATTTAAAACTTAAAGGTACTGCGCTGCGCCTTTAGAAATTAGTGCAATTTAAGAGAAGGCGAAAAAAACAAACGCCGGTGAGATTTCAGGAAGAAACTTAGACATCACTCGAAATTTAGTCTCAAACATGGCCGTGCACACACTTAGATTTGGGTGTGTTGGCGGGTCAAGATTTGCACACGAATGTGTTGAGTGCGGATTATTGACGTCGACGATGCCATTCTCTCAACTGTTTCGAATGCATCTTGCTCGGAAAAATCTCATGGGCATGTCAGCGGGTTTAGGGTGCGAGCTGCATTGTGTATTGGGTATTGCGTGTCAGCTAAAATGGGTTGCACAGGGTCTTGGGGTGCACATGGATGCACACGGCTTTTGGGGTTTGTTCTTGTTATCGGGATGCGCTCGTATTTGGGGATAACATATTTGGGGGTTTGTCGGCGAATATGGAGTCGCCACATTTTTGTGTGTGTATCTGGGAGTTCATAAGGATTCGGGTTGATCGGCAGATTTGGTGATGTGCTCCCGACCTTTGGGATGCGTGGAGCAGTTAATGACAAGGCAGCCATTTTGTGTTTGAAATGATTCTTCGTCTGAGTCGCCGAATGTGCGTCCTTACTTGGGGAAGTACGCAGATTTTCTGACTCACACGCATTTTCGAGATACGTGCATACTGCTGCTGGGTATGAGGGTGCACATGCATTTGACCACCGTTGACCGTGATGATAATGTTGTTGTCTCTGGAGACTTAACACTGACCAGTGTGATAATGTAACAGCGTGTCCCGGTCATTCACAGGAATGCATTCCTAAGACAACCATATTTTAACTTTCTCTCCTGTGTATAGCATTCAACTGGAGATTTACCCAACTCCTGAATGCGATTAGATGAATCAAAGGTATATGCAGACTTGTATGCTGTACATTACGGCCCAATATAACTGAGTACCTAACAAAACGGGGTGGGGGGGATTGATTAGACCAAATGCTGGAGAAACATCTCAGGCCAAGCAGCATCTATGGAAAAGAACACAGTCGACGTTTCGGGCTGAAGCCCTTCAGCAGGACTGGAGGGCAAAAAGAGTAGAGGAGTAGATTTGAAAAGTGATGTGAGGGGAAAGAGAAACGCCAGACGACAGGTAAAACTTGGAGGTGGATGGATGAAGCAAAGTGCTTGGAAGTAGATTGCTGAAAGAGACAGAAGGCTATGGAGGAAAGAAAAAAATGGAGCAAGGGGAGCTGGACCATAGGGAGGCTATGGCGGGCAAGGAGATATTAAGTGAGAGAGACAAAGGGGTAGAAAATGGTGAAGGAGAGGTTTGAGAAAGAAATGTTCATGACATCAGGTTGGAAGCTAACCAAACGGATTATAAGCTGTTGTTCCTCGCACCTAAGTGTGGCCTTATCGTGATAGTGGAGGAACTCATGAATGGACATATCGGAAAGGGAATGGGAAGTGGAATTAAAAAGGGTGACCACTTGGAGATACCGCCTGTTCGGCGGATGGAGTGTAGGTGCACAAACCCCCAATTGGTTTGCATCCCTTTATCGGAGAAGAAACCCTTAATTCTGCGCAAGTTCCAATTAATTTCGCATCTCAAACCCATGTGTACCCCAAATACGCACACATCCTCAAGAAAGAGCGCACCCAAAATCCACGTGTGCATCGAACCCGCTGGGAACCTCAAATGCGTTTTACGTTATCCCAGAAAATAATCATTTCGAACAGTACACATGATGACTGCGTAAGTAACTGTGCCTCGCAAATTTGTAGGTGACGTCCTGAATGTGCTCTATCCCCAAATCGGCGCGCACCCTAATCACTCTGACACGTCCCAAAGCATAATCTCAGAATGCGAATCATTTTAAAGAATTCAGAAAATGCCGGCCTGGACAATAAAGATTCACATATGCCCCAGAATACATTTGGAGATCAACCACTACACAAAAGTATGGTTCTACAGCAAATCTGCGTGGAGTCACATATTCAACCTCGCACCCCTATACCGGAGCAATCCGAATTTCAGTCTGCACCACAATCCCTTTGACATGCACACATGCACATTAGCTTTTACCAGAGCAAGGATCACTTCAAACCGATCACCAAATTGCCGCCGCCACCATGAAATAACCAGTATACTGTTGGACATTAAAATATATATCTATTATGAAAGTATCTGTGAATGATGCAAAATTTAGACACGTCACAACTCCAAATCCGCAGACACCAAAACTCTGTGAGATCTCAGAATTTCGAAAGCATCCCTATAAATCTGCGCAATCCCCAGACTCCTGCGCCTGAGTATCGACCTGGGCAGATGGTGTGGCTTTCATCCAAAGACATCCTTCTCAAAAACGAGCCTAAGAAACTCGCCCCTCGCTTCCTGGAACCTTTAGATATATATTTATATATATATATATATATATATATATGAAAGAAAAGAAAAAGTAAAAGGCGCCAACATCAAAGTTCAGTCAGTTTCGTGCACATCGTTCGGCCCCTCGTCACTTTTCTCCGACCTCCACGTCCTGGGACCACCCCGCTGTTCAACCAAGCAGTGCAGCGCACGTCCGCCTTCCTCGGCGTCCCCTTCCCTCCTCTCCTGAAAACCCGGGACACCCCTCCCCCAAGCTCCCAGCCTCATTGGTTAGCAATGAACAAATGAATACAATCCCCACGGCAGCAAGTCTAAAGCTATACAACTGCGAGAGAAACGCTTATCAGACAAAGAAGCATTCCCACTCTTAACCAACCAAAGATGCCCTTTTGAGTAACAAACAGAGGACATTGTACGGAAGTACTGTATAGCCGCTCTCTTGCCTTCATTATAACCGCATCGATATGCTGGCACCGGGTTATGTCCTCAGAGATCTTAACACCCATGAACTGGAAACTGCTTCTTCTCTGCACTTTTGATTCCCCCCCCCCCCCCGCGCCCCCGATGAGGATCGGTATCTCCATCCTTCCTGAAGTCCACAATAATCTGTTTTCCTCTCTCTGACGTTCAGTGCAAGGTTGTTGCTGTGACACCACACATTGGCGTATCTCGCCCCTGTTCGCTCTCTCGTCTCCATCTGAGATTCGACCAACAATACTTGCAATATCAGGAAATTTATATGTGGTATTTGATGTGCACATTTGCTGATTCGATATGCACTTGAATGTAAGGACGATCGAGGGATATGGACATGGTAGGATGGAGGGATTATAGTTTGAGTGCCTTTGATTTACTTTTTAGCTGGTATGGCAATACATTGTCGGCCGAATGGCCTTTTCACGTGCTGTATACTTTTAGGCTCTATGTTCTATGATATCTGTAAAAGGCTTCTCAATTTTCTTTCCATATGTAAAAACACGCGTTTGCAGCTCTGGGTTCCAGTGGCGCAATCGGTTAGCGCGAGGTACTTATATGGCAGTACGCGGCAGAGAAATGGCGAGTTTGTGTGTTCGAGCCTCACCTGGAGCACTCGTGAGTTTTAATGCTTGCAGTGCCCGGGTGACTAGGCGTCTCTCAAGCTGACCATCCCACTGAAATGTTTCATTTGATTCAACACGCACTTCCCATTGTTGAAAGTGGTGAAAGAACGGACCCTACCCTTCCTGAAGGAATAGTTATGAAAACTCTCACTACAACTCACCTTCGTTCGTTGTGCTGTCGAGTAAACTCAATATTTACCTGTTTCGGTGAATTGTTTCAGACACAGGCGAAAAAAAAGAGAGATATTAATCGTAGCCTCAATGGCCACAATTGGAATCGAAATGCTGATCTATCTCTCTCTGTCTTTCTCTCTCTCTCTCTCTCAACATGAATTTGTATTCTTTCTGTACCGAATTATAAAATAATTCTCACATGTCCCGAATTCACCAAGCCTCTGTTAAAGAGACGACACCTTCCTCGATTCTACTGACGTCCTTTTGGCTGGAGAGTGACTTCAGAGCTGATCGACTTGACGCTCCGTTCCTGAAGGCTGTGGTTACCGATATAATTTGCCTTCACAATAGGTCGGTTAATTGTTCGTTAATGTCTTGCTCTGATTGCGATCCGACAGAACCGATTGGACGGTGTTCATTAATGAACCATCAGTGCGATGGTGTATCTGCTGTCAGTGTGGACTCGGTGGGACGATTGGCCGTGATTCGTTACCATACAGCTGGCATTATCTCACAAGTAACCCTGGCTCGTAACGCGTTCTGTTGTTTATAAATGTATCGGCAAATGGTTCACTCACTTGTTTCAATTAACTTGTAATCTGAGGTGAAGAGAACGGACGAGAGACAGGATGAGAAATCTTAAAAGGCACTGTTAACATTCGCAGGTGAGCCGGAGCGCCAACGACAATAACTCACTGAAAGTAGCTGAATAGGATGATGGGTACTGGTCACGAGTAGTCGAGGCGCTGAGTTCTGGTGTGAAGTAGTTACTCTGCACTTTCATGAATCTCTAGTTTAATCGCACCTGAAGTGTTGCAATAAAACTATAGAGAAAAAAAAAGTTCTGGAGGTTTTGGACGGTGGTATA
>NW_026781584.1:152500-160000 GCF_030144855.1 Hypanus sabinus | reverse complement strand
GTGTGTGTGTGTGTGTGTGTGTGTGTGTGTGTGTGTGTGTGTGTGTGTGTGTGTGCGTGTGTGTGTGTATGTGTGTGTGTGTGTGTGTGTGTGTGTATGTGTGTGTGCGTGCGTGTGCGCGTGTGTGTGTGTGCGCGCGCGTGTGTATGTGCGTGTGTGTGTGTATGTGTGTGTACGTGTGTGTGCGCGTGTGTGTGTGTGTGCGCGCGCGCGTGTGTGTGTGTGGATGTGTGTGTGTGTGTGTGTGTGTGTGTGTGTGTGTGTGTGTGTGTGTGTGTGTGTGTGTGTGTGTGTGGAGGGTAGATAGGAGTTGGCGGAAAACCACTGTCTTACCAATCCTGAACCCCCGTGGCCCCACCAGATTTCTGTCAAAGAACTATTCCGGAAAGCCGATCATCCATTGGTAAGCGAATATGTCGATCTGTTCCCATTCACGTCCATCAATCTCAGTCCGACCTTGCCGCACTCTTCAGGTACTGTTTGTCTATTCGAATATCAATCACACCAGGTTCGGCCTTCCCCTTGAGTGAGTGGTTCACGGAAAAGGGGACAGGGCGGGATTTGAATAAGGAGCGGTGGACAGTCCAACCTAAATGCGCTTTCCTGCCACCAACTGGAAATACGGTGCTGGAAATTTGTAAATAAAACCTTCACTGCTTATTTTCTTTTCTGGTCAATGATAAATTAACCCAAAAACACCCAATAGATTATAGTCAATGGAACAAAATGTTGTGAATTAAGTTAAAATCCCTCCCATAAATTCGGAAAGTTTTAAAATTAAAACTATTAACCTTAAAAATTGTATGGAATCTGATTCGTTTCTATCTGGTATGCCTCAATCTAAAATAGTATGTGAGCAACTTTTTCATTATGACAAAATCTACACGATCCAGAATCATGTCTCCCAACATGACATAAGGAATAATTAAGTAAAGTTTGGCCAATTCTAAGTCACGTCTGTATAATTCCTTCCCGTCTTGTTTAACCGCCTTTTCCCATCAACTTAACACTTTTACGTATTCAGTAATACATTCAGTAAATTGGTATGATATGTTAACCATTTGTTAAGCGCCCTTGTTCCCATCATGCCAGAAGTCATGGAAAAAGCCCACAATTGTTAACCCCACAATTCCTTAGCTTCTGATTTCTAAGTGGAAGGTCCATAACCAGAGTTGACTCTTAACTGTTTTTCAGCAAAATAGTCAACTCGCTCCTTCCGCCCAACACCGCTGTGAGCAACGATCTTGCAGAAGATGACATGTAAATCAATACGTTGTATGTGGAATTACATTTGATGATTTTATAACAGTAAATCTGACCTCCAGCAAGAAAGACCTGTTTTAAGACTCATCAAATCCGAAAAGTAATCTGAACAGATTACAACTCCACATGTATAAATATCTCCCACCTACTGTCAGGCTATTATGTGGGAAACCAATACTGCTGTGTATACTGATAAATGTTTGTTAAGTTGTTTCTGTATCATACCTGTAATTCGGGCATAAATAGCACACCGGCAATGCGAATTAACGTATCGTTTGACCCACCTGTAAACAGAGGTTGATATACGACACTAGTTCTCCTTAATATGTTTATGAAATACTAGACTCTCAGCCGAAATGAATCCTTAGAATGTATCAAAATGATTAGACTAAACTCAATTAAACTCATGGGGATAAACAATGTAACGTTACTGTTATTAACAATTTGTGGCATTTAAAACGCTAATATGCAGGAACTTGGAAGCACAGATCGGGAACAGACGTTCTCAGGGAAATGTACGGCAGAGATAGAGCAGGGGACAGAAGCACGGCGTTCTGCATTTGCATGTTCCATCGAGGCAGGGAATGAATGGAAGATAAAAGAACCATGGTGTGCAAGAGATGTGAAGAATCTGGATTCGAAGACACGAAAACGCGACAGGTTCAAATAAAAAGCTAGATACTTACAGAGTTCCAGGTAATTACAAGCTTGCCAGGAAGGAACTGAAGAATAAAATTAGGAGAGGTAGGGAAATCTGAAGATCTGGGTGAGGTGGATTACGGAAAACCACATGGTAAAGTATGTGAAGAGCAAGAAGTGGAGCCGTGTCAGAATAGGAACAGTGAGGGGCAGTAGTGGAAGCGTGTGCATGGAATCGGAGGAGGTAGCAGAGGTACTTAATGAGATTGAGAAAAAGGGTGTGTTCAGGGTTTTGAAAGGTATTAAGTTAGATAATTCACCGAGACAGCCTGCTGTGGTGGGAAACGATGGAACAGATTGCTGAGTCTCTGATAATGATCTTTGCATCATCACTTGGGTGGAAGTAAGTACTGGAAGAAGGGAAAGTCGCAAATGTTGTTTCTTGTTCAAGAAAGGGATTAGGGATAACCCATTAAATTATTGACTAGCGACGTGGGCAGGTTGTTGGAGAAGATCCTGGGAGTCAGGACTCGTGAGTCTTTGGTGTGGCATAATCAGATTAGCGGTAGTCAGCATGGCTTTTTCAAGGACATGTCGTGCATTACAGACCTGATAGAATTATCAGACAATGAAACTACATTCATTGATGAAGTTAGGGCAATGGAGGTAGTATACGTGGATTTCAGTATGGCTTTTGATAATGTCCCCCACGCGAGGCTCATTCAGAAATTAAGGAGGCATGGGATCCAATGAGACGTGCCATGTTTACCTTGAATTAGCTTGCCCACAGAAGGCAAAGGGTGGTTATAGATGGTTTGTATTCTGCTTGGGATATAGTGACCAGTTGTGATCCGCGGAGATCTGTTCTGGGATCTCTCCTTATTGCGATTTTTGTAAATGACCTGGAAGAGGAAGTAGAGGGGTGTGTTAGTACGCTTACTAATGACACAGCAATTGGCAGTGTTGTGGCTAGTCTGGAGGGTGGTCAGAAATTACAGCGGGACGTCGATATGTTGCAGAGCTGGGCTGAGAAGCGGTTGATGGAGTTCAACCCAGGTATGTATAAAGCGGTTCATTTCGGTACATCAAATTTGAGTACATAATATAATATTAATGATAAGACTCTTGGCATTGTGGAATATCAGCGAGAAATTGGGATCCTTGTCCATCCATAAGATTTTCAAAGATGCTGCGCAGGAAGTCAATGTGAAGAAATCGTATGGTCGGTGAGCTTTCATCAACCCTGGAATTGAGTTCGAGAACGTGGATGTACAGTTAAGGTTAAATAGGAACTTAGGTAGACCCCATTTCTTTTCATTTCACGCAGGAAGAATGTGGATCAATTAGAGTGAAAAGGAGATTCGTAAGGATATTGTCTGGATGGAAGCGTATTCCTGATGAAATATGTTGAGTGAACACGACCTGTTCTCCTTGGACCGACGGTTGATGAGAGAGATCTATTCCATGATGAAAGGTATTCATCGTGTGGATGGCCAGAGGCTTTGTCCGTGGTGTGAAATGGCTAACACTAGGGGGCGTACTTCTAAGGTGTTTGGCAGTAGGTCCGGGGGCGGGGTGTGGGAGGATGTCAGGGTTAAGTTTATTCACACAGAGTTTGGTGGGTCCGTGCAATAGACTGCGGGCACAGTGATGGAGGCGGAATAATTAGGGACCTTTAAGGATCTTTTCGACAGGTAAGTATTTAGATAAAAAATGACGGGTATGCGGTAGGGAATTTTAGGCAGATCCCAGAACAGGTTACATGGATGGTACAACATTGTGGGCCGAAGGGTCTTTAATGTTCTGTAGATTTCTATGTGATATGTTCTATGTTGGGCACCCTTTTCATTATCCCACGATTGCATCGTTACTGCGGGGCCTGTGGCGACGGAGAGAAGAATTGGTGTTGCATCGCCTCCGGCTCGAGTACTCCGGTCCCCGCAACGAAAGCCGTGAATTCTTACTCCGGCTTTTAGGTGAATCAAGTCCTTCCAGAGGCGGCCGACCAGAGATGCTCACAGTTTTCCAGACGTGGTCTCAACAACATAGAACGGTACAGCAGGAAATCAGGCCCTGCTGCTCAATGTGCTTTTCTGAACCTATGGACATGCTCATTGTATGCCTTGTCAAATCAATCCTTTCAACCTGAGCTAGGTCTGCATAACTCCATTCTCCACACATTCATCTGGTATCTAATAACCTCTGTCACATCTGCATCCTCCACCGCCACTTGCATTCATTCACTGTGCCCACCACGATGAGTATATAAATCAAAACTTGCAACAATCTCTTCTCCCTCCTGCCTTCTGGGTAAATGCTCCAAAGCATTCGGGCTCTCACGACTAGACTATGTAACAGTTTCTTCCCCCAAGCTATCAGACTCCTAAATGCCCAGAGCCTGGACTGACACCTTACTGCCCTATTGTCCTGTTTATTATTTATTGTAATGCCTGCACTGTTTTTTGTTCACTTTATGCAGTCCTGGGTAGGTGCGTAGTCTGGTGTAGCTTTCTCTGCGTTGTTTTTTTTTACGTAGTTCGGTCTAGTTTTTGTGCTGTGTCTTGTAACACCATGGTCCTGAAAAACGCTGTCTCGTTTTTACTGTATACTGTACCATCAGTTATTGTCGAAATGACAATAAAAGTGACTTGACTTGACCGCACATCTTCTCTGAACATTCTGAGTCATGTTTAACATCACTATCTGACTAAAATGTGTCTTTACAGCAGCAGTGTCGGGAAAATATACAGAACATCCACGAAATTACACACTGCAGAAACAGTGCAAGAAGGAAATATTGAGTTACTGTTCTTCCTTTCTAATGAACTATATGCCCTCTGGCCTTTTAAAGGTCCTCCTCAGAGAAAGAAATGCCGACTGTCCACACTGCTTGTGCCCACGTTACCAAGGATGAACTGCACTGATGGGCAGAAGGGTGCAGAGTTGCCCATGTCTCCCGCTTGGGAGAATCACAAACCGTTACTGTTACCACGCTGCTCATGAGAGAGAATGAGAGAGACACACAGATAAGAGGAAAACAAATTGTATCATCTGCTGCTAATAAGAGGGAGAAGAGAAGCCATTGATTTACTGTTATGTCTTTTGGAGAGGGCTGTTTACTTGGTCCTATTTTGTTCATTAAAATTCCTCAGTGGACAGCCGGAGTGGGCTGGTTTGATGCACTAAGCCTTTCAAAACTGGTTGACACCTGAGACCCCGTGAGTAGGAACAAAAGTGAGTTCTGGGGAGACACCACTCAGGCACACCAGGAGACACACTAGTGAGCACTGCTTAAATGTTGGAACCCACAAAAAAGTGAGGGGCATCGGAGACCGAACGAAGAATCGGTCAATTTTAACAAACAGTGTTTATAGCGAGGCCGGTGGGGGCTTGGTTGTGTGTCCACCCTTGCCTAGGTGACGAGTACATCATTGAAGAACGGTCTAGCTAAAGGACAGAGGGGTCATACCTGAATGGCCGGAACAACATATCGATGGATCCAGAAAATAAAAGGTTTGATTGACTGTAGCTCAAACTTTTGATCGCTCTCTCTCTCTCTCTCTCTCTCTCTCTCTCTCTCTCTCTCTCTCTCTGTCTCTCTCTCTCTCGATCTCTCTCTCGATCTTTCCCTCCAACGGTTACAACAAAAGAACCAACAACTACCTCAGCCTTCATGAACTGAACTGAAATTTATACTTTCCCATGTTAATGAATTATCCCCCAGACAACGATAGAGCTTGATTATTATTATACCCACACTTTTAGGTGTAGTATTGCTAACGTGGATTATCTGTATATTTGCATTGTTGATATTGATTTGTATATTTGACTAGTTTGTAGATTTCGGTGGTTTTTGATGCGCCTAGAACCTGAAACTGTTTATATATGTAAATGCACGCTTGTGCGGCCGTGTACATAAAGCGTTAAAGTATTTCATATATGCTTCTAATCTTTCTATTTTATACATATTATATGTGCTGTGTGCCTCGTGTGACAATTGGTATTTTGTTTAGTAGCTTGGCCCTGGCGGTAATGTGTGCTGAAATTGCAATTAAGCTTAAAATGAATTGAATTGAAATGAAATGAAACCGTCTCAACTATAGACGGCGCACCTTCCGAGGAAGAGATCCCAGTGATACACATATCTGAACACCTCGTTCCAATCCTAACATTTTAGCCACATTTTAGGCTGAATGTACTTTCTAATTTTGGACACACCTGCACATACACAAATTTGTGGATCTGGCTCCCTGACGATAACGCCAGCATCGAGGAATCTCGTTCTCGTCCACAGTAGTTTTTATTTCGACTCCCCCAACAAAGACAACCCTATCAATACAGCTCACCATATCTCAGTCTATTCATTTCTAAGACACAGAACCACAGTCAGTGCCAGACACCTGACCGGTGAGACTTTCCCCGGCTTGGTAATTTGCACCTATCTCCTCCCATCCAGAAGTATCCAGAGGGGTCTACCTGTTATTGAGCGGGTTGGCCACAATGGGTCTCTGCACTGACTCTGGCTTTTAACACCTTTCACCTTCTGGCTCTCACGCAGTTTCCTGTATCCTACACATCAGGTGCAAATACATCTCTGTATGTCTTCCCTATCACCCCCTCGGCTTTCCGAATGATCCCGAGTTCATCTAGTTTCAGATCCAACTCTGTAACACAGTGTGTTAGAAGGCGCATCTGGATAGCCTTCCTACAAGTGAAGTTGTCAGGAGCACTTGAGGACTCCCTGCCTTCCCACATCTCGCAAAGGAGTATTCAACTGTCCGGCCAGACATTGCTACTGCTCTGACCTTGCGAATATAAAGAAAGAAACAATAATTTAACAGTAAACAAATCCACCAACAGTTCTGTGTCTTCTCTCACCCAAGCTTCCTCCTTGAAGAGTCAAAGATAGAAAACTTCTTATTTCCGCTCAAAACCAATTTCCCGCTGCTCTATCCCTCTATTCTGGCTCATCACTCACACAAACACACACACACACACACGCACACACACACAGTGAAAATCTCTCCACACCATCCCATTCAACACGTCCAGGTTCAGACACAGACTGGATCTCCATCCACACCGTCTCATCATACACTTCCGGGGTCTGACACAGTGAAGCTCCCTCCACACTCACTCCCGGGGACAAGCACAGAGTGAAACTCCCTCCAGACAGTCGCATCACACTCTCCTGAATTTAGACACTGGGTGTCGCTTTCTCCGGACTGTCCTAGCGCACACAACCGGGTTCAGGCACAAATTGAAGCTCACTGCCCCGGGTCCCTTCAGAAACTACGATGTTCCGAAGCTTCCCTCTCACCAATCCCCAAAACTCTGCCGATCCTGAAGTATTGAATTGTGTGCCGGCTCGTAGAATGTGTATGCGTTTCTGTTCCGGAAGTGTGCAGGGAACAGGATGGAATTGGAAGAAGGGTTGGTTTTGTCGGGAGCACGGATATGGTGGTGAGATAGCGGTCACTGGGATGAATTGTTATCGATCCACACAGCACATTGCAGAGTCTCAGAAGCGAGAGATCGATATCTGGAGGAAGGGGGCTGGATGGAGAAACAACAGAGGTTACTTCTCCCCCTTACTCC